>NW_025335349.1:5361571-5366389 GCF_004798865.1 Varanus komodoensis | reverse complement strand
CGTCATTTTAATTGTTAACAATATTTGCTTATTTATCTGGCCAGGGCGACTTCTTTTACATTGTTATTTATTTTATATTATTAATTTTATATTGTTATTTTTGTATTTTATTGTATTTTATTGTGTTGTAAGCCACCCTGAGGCTTCGGCAAGGGGCGGCATAGAAATGTTTTAATAAATAAATAAATACTTTGTGCAAGTCTCAGGACGGCTTACAAAAATAATTAAAAATATAAAATGCAATTAAAACATTCAATAATAACATTCAATAACAACAAGTCAAAACATTGAATGATAACTCAGAAATAACAATGATAACAATTCAAAACTAAAGAGAAAAAGGAAGGAAAAAGAAGAAAAAAAGAAAATGCGACTGTATAAAAATGATCAATTTATTAAAATTATTAATTTAATTATTAAAATGATGGGTAAATAAAAAGGTCTTTACCTGGCACTGGAAAGAGTAGGAGAGTGCATTCCACAATCTGGGCGCCACTGCAGGGAAGGCCCTTCTCCGAATAGATACCCTCCGTACCTCCTTCAAAGAGGGCTCCCGGAGCAAGGCCTCCCCTGCCAATCTTAAGGGGCATGAGGGCATATAAGGAAAGCAATGTTTCTTCAGGTATCCTGGTCCCAAGCTGTTTAGGGCTTTATATGTTAGTACCAGCACCTTGAATTGGGCTCGGACTTCAATTGGAAGCTGGTAGAGGACAGGTGTTATATGAGAACAATAGCCAGCCCCCATCAGCAACCTGGCAGCTCTATTTTGTACTGACTGAAGTATCCAAACCGTTTTCAAGGGCAGCCCCACGTAGAGCATGTTACAATAATCCAACCGGGAAGTTACCAGAGCATGTGTTACCATCGCTAGGCAGTAAGGACGCAGCTGTTGGATCACTCGAAGCTGAAGGAATGTGCTCCTCGCCACCACTGTCACCTGGGCCTCCATATATTTTCTAAAATATTTTCTAACATTTCCTAATTTTTTCATAGGAAAAAGTTTATCATTTTAATTTAAATAATGACAAATTAATAATATTTCTGCCAGAGAGATATAGTGGAAGTTTTGGATCTCTTTTAACTAGTATGCTACACCAGCTGTCTAATATACTATGTAAAATGTCAAAACTACCTTTTTGAATTGTGGTTCATAGAAAATGCCCCCATTCTTTAATGTATTTTGTATTCGATGTTGTAAGCCGCCCCGAGGCCTTGGCAAGGGGCGGCATAGAAATGTTTTAATAAATAAATAAATAAAAATTCTTCCTAAAAGCCTGCGGACTGTACCGTCTTTCACCAATCACCATAAGGGAGACATGATATGGACACTGTGCTTTTGAGTAGACCCATTAGAAAATGACTGTGATGTTCTTTAGAAGAGGCAAAAACCTAACATTTGACATTGTTAAATGGAAACCACCATGAGGCTGCATCAAGACTACAGCAGGCACATTGGAAAATCAACAAGAAAGATGGGCCACATCAGCAAGCCATTTCAGAACATTTGCCCATATGTGGCCCAGGAGGTAGAAAGTGCATTGAAGTTTAGATGCCTCCTGAAGACTCACTTGTTTAGTCAGAGTTTCCTTGATGTAGAATTGAACTGCGCTGTTGTTGTTGTTGCTTCTCTTACATTTTAATGTATTTACTATCTTATAATTACATTGTTTGTTATATTGGTTTTTATATTTTTTTATGTATTTCCTGTGTAAACTGCTTAGAGATCTGGATATCAAGCCATATATAAGTTGCTTAAATAATTACATGGCTTGCCTTAAATCTCACTGATTTCAGTACAAACTACATGGATCCGACCAATCATGCAGATATACATTTGAAACAAACTGATTTCATTGCTTCTTTTAAAGCATGTTCTCTAACTTCACAATAAGATAACTGCACAGAGCAAGTTAGGAAATGGAGGCTAATACTTCACTTGGATATGTAAATTACCTTGAAAATAACAACTTAATCTTCTTGCCCTTTCGAAATCATACAACAGCTAACATTTTAAGCTTTCCCCATGTGTTCAAACATTCAGTTAGAAGCAGATGGACCACTCTGACATGCTGGGTTCAGTGGGTGTTAGATTGGTCACATTGGGCAGAAATTACATAGAAGTCAACTTCAAATGATCGAGTGGAAAAATGAAATGGAGATGCCACTAAGAATAAATATGGAAATAATGGCACTATCGCATGAGTGAAGATTAAGCCCACAGGACTATTTTTAAATGTATAAAATATGGTTTCAGATACATTATTTTTTATGGATCTCTGAGGTAAGCTAACTGGTAAGAATCACTTAAGTTACTTATCACCTTATGTAAGCCTTTTACAAGAGACAATGTGCATGCATATAAAACCATCACATTTTATTGCTTATGCCTAGCAGCTGTATGTATAAGTGTAGGCAGTGTAATCAGTCACTACATGACAAAACCAATAATGCATATTGATGGCATTGCTACAATAAATCTCTGTGGGTAGACTTTGATTCAGTGTGATTGAGACTTAATTTTTGTCTTGTACTAGCAAAGTCCAATTCGTGCTTCCCAGGTCAACAAGTAAAGAAAGAGCCAAGGAGGCCTAGACGCAACTGTATTAGAGAATCAGACATAGAGACCAAGCTGAGAGACGGACAAGAATCAACGTGGAATAACAAGTTAGAACAAATACAGCTTGGGACTGGAAGACTGAGACTATGTTGGAAATTCAGGAAGGCTTTTTATATAGGGTCAGCACTCAGTCAAGCTATTCCTGCTGTAAAACAACAGGCAAGACTTCAAATTCCGAAAAAGCCACTAAATGAGGACTCAGATTTTATTACTTACAGTACTATCCCCTTGTACATAGTATTGCATTGCTGTTTTGTGCAGTATTATGTACATTTTATACACTATCTTGCACATTTGGGATCCCATTTTATTTTGGAGTCCAGGAATGCTAAAAAAATCCCTACTCTGTTGAAACAACTGGCATGATAGCCAGTGAAGAAGAGATTCATGCCATTACATTAGTTTATAAAAATAACAATAGGCACATCATGGTCAACATTTGAATTTAACATTCAGTCACCAAAAGAGACTGCATTCAACAAACAGAATTCTTTTTTGTTTTACATGCTATATTAACTGTTATATTAACAGCTCTGAAATGCTGTACAGTTACAACTGTTACGCACCATGCCCTTAACAGAAGTATTATTTAGGCAATACGGATATGGTATGATATTGCATCCTATTGTATCGGCACTGCCTTGGAGCTGGATGGCAGAGTGGTAGACCTAAGCCCAAGAGTTGCCTGTCTGGGTTCAGAAAACATGATAACCCACACTCAAGAGTTGACCCTGGGTAGAACATGCGTTGCCATTGACCCACAGGTTGTGGTTGAAGCCAGCCGAAGTAACAAGCCATAGTGAACAACCCTCAACACCCAAACCAACAACAAACTCTGGTTATCTTTATATTCATG
The DNA here is from genome assembly GCF_004798865.1 of Varanus komodoensis. Classification (NCBI taxonomy): domain Eukaryota; kingdom Metazoa; phylum Chordata; class Lepidosauria; order Squamata; family Varanidae; genus Varanus; species Varanus komodoensis. The sequence goes on along the minus strand of NW_025335349.1, from coordinate 5,362,916 downwards.
ATTGACAAGCCATTACTTGTTAGTGCAGGTTGGTTCAGACAACATGATAACCCATGTTCCAACAGCAACCCGTTGTTCAACAACCCCCCACTCAGTCCCTGAGTGTGGGTTATCATGTTGCTTGAACCAAATCTTTCAGTTTATGCAAGGGAAGTCCCTACTGATCTATGCCACTAGGATCCATACCATCCCCATCAGATGACATTTTAAGGTTGGTGCATCACCCTGCAAACTGTGCTAAACTTCATTGCTTATTTTTCATGCATAGATGTGGATCAGCTCTCTGTGATGCAATGCCTAGGTAATAATTTTATCCTTTTTCATGAGCAGGATATTAATGGCAGCACTTTTGGCCAGTTCAACTAGGCTTGTTAACATCGCTCTCAATATTTCTTTCTATTTTCAAGTGCTATTCAAGTGTTGTTCAATTATAACTTATTTTGCTGTGTGATTAAAATGTTGAGTATTCAAACTGGCATCAGTTCAAACATCACAGTTCATTAAATTACTCGGGAGACTCCTGGGCTGCAGTCAGAGAGGCCCATGTGGTAAAATGAAATGTTCTATTCATCAAATTGTACCCTGCTGTGCTATTCATTTGGTAATAAAAACTTTATTTTCTCCACTTGTGTCCTCTCTTATTAATGAGATAAAAAGCATAGTCAGGTAACTGATTTGTATGAGTACATGAATAAGCAATCACTGACATGCAATGTATAGGTACCTGAGCTAAGCAAGCCAGAGGAAAAAAAGAGAGAGATTGATATTTAATTTCCTGGGGCTGAGAAGCTGTCAGTTTACTTTAAGTATTGCTAGCTTTCTTCCTATACTATAGCACTAGTATGTTTTTTACCTTTCTCTTCACATGCACTGAATACCTTCATTGGAATTAATCATATGGAAAAATACAAATGTCACTATGCAAATGTTTAAATTCAATAGCTTTGACATATATTGTTTAAACAGCACAGGGAGTTATAAATAAAACTCTGGGATCAATATTCCCAAGTAAGTGCATGAACACAGATATTCTCATGCTTTTAATGCTTTCTTATCAATAATCTATCTCTAGCAATCTCCTTAAAATTAGTAAGTAATAGTATCCAGTAAGTATAATTAGTAAGTAACACACATTTGTTTTTCTGGCTATTTCAGTATGTGTGTATATATGTATATATATGTGTGTGTGCACAACATGTTGTGCTCTTCAACACATAGACATGCAAATGTGTGAAGTGTGATAATGAATCTATTTTCAACACTGCATTTCTGGTTCTATAACCAAGAAAAAGAGTCTCTCTCTCTCTCTCTCTCTCTCTCTCTCTCTCTCTCTCTCTCTCTCTCT
>NW_025335349.1:5323761-5361471 GCF_004798865.1 Varanus komodoensis | reverse complement strand
TCTCTGTGTGTGTGTGTGTGTGTGTGTGTGTGTGTGTGTGTGTGTGCCTATCATCATATGAGATATCATGGATTGGATCCAGAGTAAGATGTATGCAACTGTGCTGACCAAAGCAGACTTCTCTTCCTCCTTTCACTCAAAATGTTCCCTTGAAGATGCTGATGCTCTGGTGCAGGGGTGAGGGCCAAGCCATGAAAACTGGGTTGAAGTCTCTTCCATGAATGGTGCTCTTCCAAACAAGACAGATTCTGGCTCTGACCCAGGTAAGGTAATTTTTGGAAACAGACATGGTTCAAGAAGGTTGGAAAACGAAACCTTACTGCTATAAATCTCAGCTTTTCCTTCTGTTTTGTTAAATGTTTATTGTTTAAAAATACATTGTAATATAGACTGACTTCTCAGAAAATCTGCAAAAGGGTTATAAGGGTAATAGCAGTGGCATGAAGAGGAAAGCTGTTGCTCATGTCAGCACTGAAATCAAAACACCATTCACTACTTGTGTAAAAAAGAACTGGTTGTGTCACAGTGATGTGACTCTTGGATCCTCTGGGGAGATGGTATGAGTCACAACTGGCTTAGGTGACTCTTCCAGGGAAAAGGTAGGAAAGGTCTCTGTGCCAGTTGTCAGGGAAGAAGCTTGACAGTTGTACTCAACAAGACAAAACCTAAGAGCATAAAAAGAGCCCTGCTGGAGCAGACAAAAGCCTAACAAGTTCAGAATTTGTCCCCACAGTAATCAGTCCAGTTGCTCTGGGAAGTCTACAAGCAGAATAGAAGAAATAGCATCCTTCCACTTTTTTTCAGCAACCGGTATTCAGAAGCATGCTGTCTCTGATACTGGAAGTAATACGAGCAGTAGCCATTGACAACCTCACCCTCCAAGCATTAGTTTGAGCTACACTTCATGTTGTCCAAGTTGGTGGTCATAGTTTTACCTTGTTTAGTGATTTACATGTATTGTGTGAAGAAGTCCTACCCTCTCCAACTATTCTCAGTATTTTGAGAAAGCAATGCTTTTCTCCCTCCATAATGTCCCTTGGGGAACTTCAGAGAAAACTCTGCAGGATCAGCTGTAGCACATGGTTATAGGCACACATTCCCAAACCTCTTACTTAAGAATACTCACTAAGACATACTCTAAGCAAGTCATCTTTAAATTAAAGCTTGCAGGGTTGATAGTAACACAAGCTATGCATTGATGAAAGAAACATTAAGATATGAATAAAACAGCGAATTGCATTTAATATATCTTGTATTGTGCCAATAGGACTCGCTATGAAATATCAGAAGATTGCAGAAATCAAGACTGAAAAATGAACCATCACAAGTTCTGATCATAAACATAAACTTTTTCTACTGCAAGTATACATGGGATGTAACAAAAGTGAAACAGAATACTTTTAATGTGGTATTTTCCAAAGGAAAGCAAATGTACTCCATGGCTAAAAACAGTTATTTCCCAAGAAAGGTGAATCTTTCAAAAGGAGAAAAAAATACCCTTTCCATAGCACCAAGGCCCTAAGCACATCCTCCCTGATTTAGAGCTTTCAGTGTGCTCAAATGTACATATGGAGCTCCCGCATGCGCAAGCTCACCTGTGCATGTCAATCAGAGAAGCAGATTCTCAGACAGAAAGCAGTACATGCGTGGAGGTGGCCTTTAGTTACACTGTGTGGCCAGTTCTTTGTGGGGGGAGAAGGGGGCTCTGTGTGAGTACAGCATCCGTGTTGCCATCTTCCCAAGCTTCTGGAGTGGCCACTTATGCAATGCCCTCGCGAGAGGAAATGCAGCACCAGAAAAACACAAAAAGAGCCAAAAGTTGCTGAAAACATGCCTATACTAGTGCATTTCCCAAGAGGCTCATTTAGAAAGGCTGGACATAAAAGCACAGTACATCTTGTCACAGTGTGGAAGAGTGTGTCCAGGTGCCTGTGTGTCAATCTGCTGCACAGGTGTTGCTGCTGAGTAACTTCAAAGGCCCTGCTTTTTCTCCTTACAGTCCTTTATTTTCAAGCCAGTCTTGGACTAGACAGCTCTTCAAGTTCTCTGGTAAGAACTTGAAGAGCTGCTTCTGATAGAGAACTGTGCTCTGTAAAAGACCTGTGGTCCTCCAGCTGTCCATAGCATATCATAGCATCGGGCTCATGAGCTCTGATCCAGAAAAGTCTATAGGAAAACCACTGTATGCACATCTTCCAACATACTTTTCCAAGAAGCAGTCACCTCGTCTCCACACTGAAAGCGGCTTCTGAAATTCCCTGCCATAGCAAAAGCAGCTTGCAGAGTGCTTGGCTTAGAAGAGCTGTTTGGGGGAAGCGTTGGGAACCACATCTCAGGAGCACATGCTAAGGGTGCTTAATGAACTACAAGGTTTACTGGAAACAAATCCCATGTATGCCTTTAATGCTTAAAAAAAATAAACTCAGACTTAGGCTAATTCCAGTACTAGAAAATTCTATGAATTGATAGTTTGAAAGATAACACCCAAAGCATGCTAATCTCACTGGGTGGCTTCCAGTTCTGACTTTACATAAAAGTACAACAAATTGAGCCAGATTGGCTTCCTGTTATGTCTTTTCTGCATTCATTTACTGGCAACAGAAGCTTTTAACTTTTCAGGTTGATCCTATAAAAGAAGGCAATCCTCCAACTTTCTGCCAGCACAAGTTCTCTTAAAATCTCAAAAGCTTACACTCTTTTCTCAAGCAAAGGTTTGCCTAATACAAGTTCCTGCTTTATATCACAGTGTGTCTTTTTGACCAGGAACACCCAATTGTAAGTCCATCCTATCAGCTGCTACAAAGCACAGCTTATGTCCCTTAGCAAATGCTTGGGGAAATTATTCAGTTTTCTAGTTGCCTCAAAAAACAAGTGAACAACAAACAAACAAAAGCAAAAGTGGAAACACCCCGCCATCCCCCAAAAATCACAAAGTTGCATGTTTTGCCTCCCAGTCCCATGGTCTCAGGTTCAGATCATTCCTTTGCCATACCAATCCCAACATCTCAAAATGATATTCCCCTTGCTAAGCACAAGAGCAGCGAAAAGGTGGTCACGGGTGCCCTTAGGGCTGAATGCCAGAATGGAGAGAGCAGGCCAGAGTTGATAAGAGGGACAGAAAACACTAGCATGCAGCAGGCCGTCGTCATGATGTGAGCAGTCTTCCACCGCGAAGGCACCCCAGCTGAGCTGCAATTGGCAGAATGAAGCTGAACGACAGGTGGCCCACGCCCATTAAGCAGTTGATGTTGGTGTGCACACTCCCGTTGCACAGCGCACCTGCGCGTGCGCGCGCACGTGAATCTGTGTGGATTTTAAAATAGGATATTTGCAATTAGTGGCACTGATAGACTTCAGCCCATTTATTGGAGAATTCATTGGAAAATTCCTGTGGAAAGCAACAGTGGCTATTCAATTAAGTCCTTGCATTGCACAATAATTTATTTATTTATTTATTTATTTATTTTAACCCAATCGGTACTTTTTCAGATTCACACACAGGGATTTAGTGAATGATTCTTATTAGTCCATTCAGTCTTTTGCTACCTGACTCAGAATGTGTCTTAGAATGAATATCAGTAAGAAGGCATGCGGCTAAATCCCTAAATGTGCTTTGAACATTTACTCCTAGCCTTGATGGGCTCTCATGGAATTAATATTGACTTGTTCCAATGAAAGGGAGTCTTCCACTTTAACCCTTTTCTGTTCTACTGCTTGTGAAATCAACTAATACTGAGTTTACTTACAAAATAAGCCCATGCCTGCTTACTTGGAAGTAAATCTCCATGTACAGTCTGGTTTAGGGCGGCATCTTAAGAGATCTGAAACAATACAGACTATTGCATTTTTTCCCAAATATATTTCATTTTCTAATCCCATAATGGCAAGGATTGCTAAGATGAAGCAATAAATCTATACCTAAAATAGATGTGAAAATTGTTTTTCCAAGCTGAACATATATGAACAGCCTTCCACAACCTTGTGCCTTCTAGACACATTTAGACTACAACACCCAGAATTCCCTGTCATTGGTCCTGCCAAATGGAAATTCTGGGAATTGCAGCTCAAATATCCCTGAAAACCACCAGGCTGGGGAAGTATGTTCTTCAATGTTGTTATAAAAGACACACCAAAGCATCAATATCACAATGTGGAAGTGATAGCGATCCAGCCATGTTAATTCTATGTTGATTCAGTCTGTATATTTTAACAAAATCTTGGATGTCAAAGGGGAATGTGGAAATACAAGATTGTATCCATTGGTGCTGTGAAGGAAACACAGGCCATGCAACTGATATTTCTCTTCTTCCTTTTCTCCCTGCAGTGTCCCTTATTCCCTGAAAACCCTTTCCAGGGGGTCAGGCACACCCTCTGAACTGCATGGGTTGTATTGTGTAGAAATGTCATTTGAGGGGTGAATTGGTCAAAACCAGGTGGAGGAATCTTGTGCCATTGGAGCTCTTTCTGAAGCATTTCCTTCTGCCTGATTTTGGGCAGCTCCTTGCTCTCATTGGCATCCTGTACAATGTACTTGTTATTCGGGTATTTTCCTCCTGTGGTGCAGATAAATTTGAAGTGAATGTGAAATCAGCTGCATGGGCTGCCTCCCACTTATGGATATGGCAAACTATTTAGGTTATGGACACATCTGGAAGTGAGAGAAGTTGTTCTAGGCACCTCCAAAATATGCCATAGGACACATGGAGTGGGCAAATCACCTGGTCAAAAGGCTGACCACAAGGCAGATGTGGGGTCTGGACCCCATCACAGTAAACCACCCATTTGAACCCACCATTTCCCATATGGACAGAAACCTATCACACAACGCACTCAGCTGCTCCTAAGAAAATTAATTTAAAAAAAACCCAGTGGGAGTGGAAAAGTAAGGGTAGAAAGACACCTTGGCAGGTGCCAAGGTTGCTGTGCAGGATTGCATTCATGCCTTTGAGAACCATCCTGCCTAACCCTGGGCTACAATCTGCTACCTAAAAGAAGGTTGCCTCCTCAGATGAGAATACAGCCCCATCCTGCGCATGGCTGCTCAGAAGGAATCTCACAAAGGGCTTGGGATCCTGCAGTCCTGCTGTCGGTGCGCAAGTATGGTCTGAAGCTTGTGACCATGCACGGGAGCCCTTCATGGTCTGAAGCCATGGGAACCCACTGGGAGCATCACACAGGAGCAGAACAGAAATGTGATAAACGAGAAAGGATCCTTGTTCAGTCTGACTGGAAGTACATTTGAATGTAGCCGAAGTCTACCAGGTTCAAATATTCAAAGTTTGTAGAAAGACATCATGGAAAGCTACCCTACAGGTGTCAGTTCACTTCCCCTGCAGACCAGCTAAAGTATTTATATTTAATGATGTGTTTATTAATGTGTTTATTTAAAATTATGTCTGGGTCATTTTCAAGGTAAAACTGTTTTCAAGTGTTATCCCACCTTTTTCAGTGTGTCTTACAGAATCAGAGTGTTAAATATAAATACATTTAAATATATACATCAACATAAAGTCTTTTATTACACAATTTTTAAAAGTTTGAGATGGTGTTTGGTAGCTGCTAGGATTATAATTGGCATTATTTTATTTTATGCATTTTAAAAGAATATTTGGTGAATTTAGCTTACATAGCAATTCTTATAGTAATCTCTCCATATATCAAATTATCATGCATTGGATAGGTATCTTTTTAAGAACTATGTTTTGCTCTTTAAAAGCCACTTCCATTCCTGTAGCTGGAAGGACTCTTCTCAGTTTATACTGCTAAGTTCTCCTTATTGTGAATTTCAGATCAATTTTCCCTCTAAATTGACCATTGCTTCCTGATTGCCTTGAATCATACTTGCATATCATCATCTGGCAGCAATCACCTCCCTGAAAACATCCCAGTTTTTTTGGTTTTTTTGGCTTCCAAGTTCTAGCAACTCCGCAAGAAAGGCTATGCATTGTAAGAACACAAACTTAGAACCCGAAATAAAGTGATTGAGCTGAACTCATCCTCTCCCAAATAAACATCTCCAAGGCTGCTTGGACTCCTCACACAGCAAGAAATGTCAGTCTACCACTGAGCAGACACAAAGAGTTAGGGACAGAGCTAGTCTCTAGGTAGGGAAGGGCTGGTAGGTTGCTAAGAATGACTAGGAAAGGACTGGGAGAAAGCTGAGTGGAAACTGAATTGCTCAGGCCCAAATATTAAACTATTCTTTCTCTACGGGATAACCACACATGGGTGGGAAAAATCAGGGGCAGGGAGCAGATGCATGTGTTATGCCGAGAGGCTGCTCTCCTGGCAAGCAGGCAGTATGAACCTGCTAGAAGGTCTCAGCAGGGAGTTGCAGCTCGTCTCATAGCTCTCTGAGGAATACCATGTATAGGGTGACTCACATATAACACAAGGTAGATATTTTGGGCTGTTTTCTGGTGCTTATCATATGTTGAGCATACAAGACAACTCTCAATTTTTCATAGGTCATCTTATACACTTTTTTTGGTAAGCCACCAAAAAAAAAAAAAAGCTTTCAACTGAAACAGTGTTCCCAAACAATGTTCAAATGGCCCAGATGTTCTGTGACCAATTTTGGTGATGGTGGTGCAAAGAAGGGCATTCTCGTGTGTGTATTTGTGAGTGTGTGAAGGAGAGACCTTGAAGGAGAGATATCAGGGGAGACCTTGGATCCTGTGAAATACCTCCAAAAATACCTGTGAAATACCTTCACATCTCCCTGAAATCGCTCCAAAAGCAAGAATACTGTGCCAATTCTGAAGCTGTTGAAGTGCATTTTCTTTGCAGTGGTGTCAATAGGTGGATTTAAAACCTAGAATGGTCTTGGGGTGGGGAGAGGAAAAACCCACTCACACCTTCTGCCAGATTATTCCTTTCAATGGGATTGCTCTGCCACATTCAAGACCAGTGGGGGCGAACCTATGGCACGCGTGCCAAGTCGCCCCCAGCATTGCCCCAGCAGCTGAGCACTGGATAACAGCGCACATAGGGGTCATGCGCATGCTTGGAAAGGAGTAGTGGTGCCAGGCCATGACATCACAAGCCACGACACATTAGCCGCGACTCGTCCCAGCTTTTGCATGGCTGGTCAGTGTGCTGCCTTGGACTGCCTGTTTTCAGGTTAGATTGCAGTGTTGGCACTTTGCAATAAATAAGTGGGTTTTGGATTGCGATTTGGGCACTTAGTCTCTAAAAGGTTCACCATCACTGGGTTGGGGTTAGAAAAATGAGGTGTCCTGGCATGATTTTAATGGGTGGAATGGGTTTGGAATGGGCAGAAATGATGAGCTGCACAGAAAAAGCTACTCAAGGAAGGCTTTTTCTAAATTGCCCTCTTTTCACTGGAACTTCACCACTATATTAGGGTTAGGGGAGTGCACCAGGGTAGGGTTAGGCCAGTGATAGCGAAGCTATGGCACGCATGCCACAGTGGGCACTCAGAGCCCTCTCTGTTGGCCCGTGAGCCAAGTCACCTCAGCATCTCCCCATTAGCCGAGCATCGGATAACAGCACACATAGGGGCCATGCACATGCTCAGACTGAAGTGGTGGCACCAGGCGATGACGTCATGTGCTGCAACTCATTAGCCGCGACTTGTCCGAGCTTTCGCATGGCCGGTCAGTGCGCTGCCCAGGATATAAATATATTTGTCAGGACTGGGTGTGAGGTTTTTTTTTTTCTTTCTAAACTAAAACCTCAGTTTTCAGGTTTTATTGTAGTGTTGGCACGTTGCAATAAATAAGTGGGATTTGGGTTGCAGTTTGGACACTTGGTCTCTAAAAGTTTCGCTATCACTGCTCTGGACTCTTAGTGGTGCCCTTAAAGGCATCCCAAATAATGCCATGATTTATTTAAGTATTAAAAATATTTGTGGATTTCCCTTACATTCAGTGAGTGTTGAAGGCAACGTGAAGTAGGTTTACAAAGATTAAAATGTACAAGAATGCAAACCTGTAAAACTGGGGATTTATTATCAAATCTGAGAGTGACAATAATGTGAAAAGCTCAGGCATAACCATCCATCTTAAGGACACTAAGATGGAAACTAACCCACCTTTTTTGTGAGGAGGTCTTCCTCAGCTGGATACTGCTCTTGGGAATGCACAGATTTCATTAAATCCATTCTGTCTGCATTTCACATTCGCAGGCATTTCTCATTCCATCATCTGTTCATTGATGGAATCAGACTTTTATTTAACCAGAATTTCATTCTAGCATTAATCTACATAAGTGTTAATGCCCAGAGCACTCATGTACATGAGTGCTAATTGTAATTAATGTAGACGAGCATACTTGTGCAAATATGCATTAGTGCTAACGTGTACTAATGCAATGAGAAACAAATCCTGTTCACCTACCTAAAAAGTTAAAAAACAGTCTGCAAGTTCACAGGAACTGCATGACTCAGAATAAGCCAGTCTACTATAAAAATCAGTCTGGGTTCATTAAAAAATTGAACACGTTTGAATCAGTTGTCGATTCCTCTGACATCTGCAGCTGCTACTCAGAAAGTCCTGTTATTAGTGCTGATCAACCTCACCTCTCTAGGTGGTGGGACTAGCAAGTGGATCTCAGAAGATGAGCACAGTCTCTCTCTCTCTTTCTCAATCTCTCCCTCATTTCCCCTATATGTGTGTGAAAAATGATATCCATCCCAGAGTTCTACAACATATGGAGAACTTTCATGTATTGAGAAAGCTCCCTACTGTTGTAGTTTGCCCTCAACAGGTGATGTGGAGCAGAACGAGCAATGAATGGGGTAGAGGCAGCATGGTGCCCCTCACTTTCACCCTCCTCCACGATACCTGGAAAGGATGATGTGATTCATGGATTTGTCTCTCCTGCTAATGCAGTTGTGTAACATGAAGAATATACGTACCCGGCTCAGACAGTGAGTAATGTGGTTGCCTTGTCTGTGAAACCTGCTATTACTGGTCATTCAGAACTTTTGATTATTGCACTGTTACACTGTGTAAATGGTATAGTTGTGTTCCATGTGTGTTAATGACAATATGACTTTTCTGTTTAAAAGGGTGTGGGGCAGTTAGACCTCACATACTGTTTGTGTACATTTTTGTACTTTATATTGTGGGGGTATCGTTAATCCCAAAGACTTACATGCAACTAAAAGTGATGGTCTTGAGGAAGTCAGTTTTCCTTTTTAGCTTGCAAAGGGTGTATTTATCTTTTTAACTTTCAACAGTTGTTTTTTCTGAATGTCCTGCTTGGAATACAGGTTGGTAACCATCCATTTTCCTATGGATTATCAGCACTGTGACCTTGAGCCAAGGAAATCTTGATTGAGGACAGGTGGGTGGAACTGAAACACCACTATCACTTGGAGGCAGCAGGTCAGCCTTTTTTTAATTACACTTGCTCTCTCTTTTTTTTTTAATTCAGCTGATAATGTCACAAATGAAAAAGGACAACTTCCCTCCAGAAACATAACGCTCTTGGTCGGGCTCTGTTGGCTTCCCCCTGGTGGGACCTCTGGTGTCTCTCAAGCTCATGCTAGGTGAGAATGATCCTTGCATGTCTCGGTGTGTTACAAGCTGATGGGATGTTTTCGGCAAAGTTCATAAGGTGTGCCAGCCTGAAGCTGCTCTTTAATTTTGTGTCGTTTAAGGGTCATTGTAAAGGCTTCCCTTAGTTTCCAGATGAACACAGTTTATCCATTTCTAACACATCCGTCAACCTAGAGACCAAGCAATTTGTTTCTCCTTCTACAATTGGTATTGGAACCCCTTCTAAGAAGGGAGAGTCTTCATGCTAAACCTGAGAAATACAAGAAACTAGGAGGAAAGGATCTTCTGGATACCTGTTCAGGTGAGCGGATCTTCTTTGAGCAACATTGCTGGGACAAATAGTGGCTTAGATTGATCAGAAAGGTCTCTGATCACAGTGATTTCTCATCTCCTCCTGTTTTGCTTCTGCAGAAAAAAAAAGGGGGGGGGGGCTGTGGTGCCTGCAGAGCCACTCACAACCACTAAATCCATCAGAAGAAGGTGTGGTGGGGAGGGACCTATGCAACCCTGCCGTCCTCCTTGAAAACATGGTGATATTTAACAAAACAAAACTTGAAATATAAATCTGACCAACCACAGCCCCTGGTTGTATAGATGAGCCACAATGCATACATATTAAATTGGACTCGGTCATGTCTACATTGTGTTATTTTGTGTGTAGAAGGGAGTTGCACTAAACGCTGGAACAGAATCATCCATCTTTTTCTGAAGGCAACCCGGATCTGCAGTTGTCATTTTGTAATACTTTCTACCAAGCTGATGGCTTTGCAATCAGAAGTGACCCTGCTTTCCAAAATCTCTTATTTGATAGCTGATCATCCAAAGATTCAGTTGGAGGAACAAAAGGGCAACGATGACCATTTTGCTGCTGGAACGCTTTGAAGTGGAAGCAGTCTGCTAATTGGACAAAAAAAAACTTGACAAAATTTTACACTCGAGTAACTGAAAATAGGCCCTTGTTGCATGTCACTGGGCTGCCTGCAAGTTCCTGACACTGATAATTGCTAACAGTCTGATGACATATAAATTAATGGCATAAAGGCAAACAAGCTCTAAAATCAAACTGACGAGAGATGGTATATATTAAGGATTCTCTGATACCCTGTTATTCTGCTTTGGCTTTCTCATCACTAGCATTATTCCAAGTACTCTCATGGCACTGATTTCATCAACATACCCACTTATCCTTACAATGTTACTTTCAACCATTGCATATGCGTTTAAGGTAGGGTTGACTACCTATTGTCCTACAAAGCTGGCTGCTGGATCTGAAAAGCCCTTCGACAAGTCACCCACGGGTAGGCACCAGAACCCCGGGGTAGACAAAACTTTTTGGACGATGCACAAACTTAGCATATTGAGAAGCTGTTTTGGGAGCCTCCACAAAATGCCTACCATAGGAGGCAGGAGCCCCAACACAACCCCTTTGAATCCACAATTTTCACTACCAACATAAAAATATTTCACAGAAACCCAGATGGTGCTAAGAATGTGTGTTAAGAGTCTGCATGTTAGACTCAAGGGTAGGTCCTTGCCAGGGACCCACAACAAACCAGAGCTCCTTGGAGTTTCTCTTCCTCTTCACTGCTGTAAAGTGTCGTTCACCTGCTTCTCACTGACTCAGACAGTGGTAAGGCGGTAAGAAAGAGGAGCAGGAGATCCCCCTGCCTGCTGCCCATTAGCAGTTTTGCATGTTATGTAAGTTATGATAATGAGGACGTGGAACAATAACAACTGGGAACAATAGTAGAGAGAAGGTAGATTTAGAAGATGTGGAGGGATCCCACTGAAAGTGTCTTGTCCAAGCCTCCCCCCAAAATGGGGTTGGATTGCTTGTATCTCCGGCCAGTATGGAGGTAGAGAGGTAGAGGATGCATAACCCCTGGGGCAGTTGATCCTTCTCTTGGCCCCCATCCCAACACCTTCAGTGCAGTGCAAGGGTAACTGCACACAAATGGGCTCAGTAAGAGCTCCCAGACTTGTTTAGGGTCTGAAAATGTTTTTCTTCGTATGTCTACTAGTCAATACCTAATCAGGAATGAGGGCATTAATATGATTGGTGGGTGTGGAGATAGATGTGGTCACAACAGGAAGCATGGATGGGAAATGAAATGAGGAAGCAATCAGTGGCAAGCCCTTGGAGGCACTGAGAAGAGGAAGGGAAATTCCATAGATCTGCAAGTTTGGGGCCTGGGAAGTGGGAAGGATGGGCATCCTCTGCAGCCTCCTCCCAAAGCAAGCCTCCTTCAACAAAAATGCAAGTCTGGCTTGGAAGAGTTGGAGGCAGACAACAACTGCTTCTCCAATTCTGAATCACGAATCTCAGAAAAGTGTGAGTAGGCAGAAGCTTACAAGGCAGATGCCAGCTCTGCATTTGTGGATCTCTGCTGGCCCTCTGAGGCCCACATTCATAAAGTGGCCCTCATTCACCCAGTGGCATGTGCATTGCCCCTTCTTCTGTGCATGGGTGCAAAGTCCTAGACACTCCCCTGGAAAGGTGCTGGAATAGCAGCAGAACTACAGGAGGGTACCGTAGGGAAGTTGGTCGTGACAGAGGGGACCAGGTCTGTGTGGATGCTGTGTATAATTGCTGCAATGCTTCTAGAGATGTTGAGGGTGAGACAGATGCTTTTCCAGTAGAAAGGCTGGTTCTCCATCTGGAATAGGTGTTTCACCAGGATGCAGCAGGGGTAGAGAAGGCGAGCAGGGCTCTGTTGAGTAGCCAGCTTCACTGGCCCTTGCTTTTGCCTCAAGAGTCATCCATCAGGCTGGAGCTGAGGTTCCTATAAGAAGGAAGCCTTCTCAGACATCAAGCCACTTTCATTACCAAGCTATTTGCTACTCCCAGCTTATAACTTCTCTCCCCCTCTCTTTGATAGGCTTCTTGTGTTGTGAGCCGCCCAGAGGTGCTGTGGCACAACTGGGCAGCATACAAATGTTTTAAATAGAGAAATGATAATGATAATACCACCAGCATGATGTTACACAGACTTTGGGCGTTCCATTCAGAATGACTCTATGATTACTGCACCTTTAAGGCTGCATGTCACCCTGGAACAAAAATCTGTACAATTTTCTTCTTGTCCAGCATGTACCTGCAGATTCCTAAATGGAGGCTCACAACATGCCAATTTGTCAACAAATCCTCGGATTGATTTTGCTGCGTTTTAACAGATTTGTGTATTTCTTAAAGGGTAGCTTTCAAAAGCTACCACTCACTGTTCTTTCTCCTTTCTGAGTTCTCCAATTGTCAGTTCCAATGTTGCTCATCTGGAGAGTTTGAGAAAACAGGCCAGAGCAAGTGGAACCTACTCTGAGGTTTTTGATCTCTCTTTTTCAGCACTGGAACTTGCTGTTCCTGAATCAGAGCATTCAGGCAGTATAAGCAGTCATAAACAATGTTGCTTTTGTGATACTCACATGACCACAGTTGGCCACTTCTCACTTTGCAGATTTCCTACAGAAATGGCATGTCTAGGAAGCAAAAATCATGGAATTTAAGAATGAATCATAATATCTGACTATTTTAGACCTGGGGTGCACAACCCCTTTTGGCCTGGAGGGATGCCCCAGATGCTGCCATGTGTACAATTGCATGTGTTCACACACACACACACACACACACCACAGAGGTATCTTTTGTTGGTACTCACAAGCAAACCTCTTCCTCACCTTTAGTTTCTGCTGAGAGATCAGAAATTAGAAAAAGATTCTCTTCCTAGTGCTGGGCAAACCCCAGGTAGTCTTGCCACAGATTTTCTCAGCAGGGTCAGAGGCAGGGCGTCTGGTGCACTGCATGAGGGCTGCAAACCACACATTTTGCCCCATGGCACCCCATCCTAGATGCTTGTGGTTTGCCTTGTTTGCATATCCTATTGTGCCTCATGGCCAGAACCTAAAGAATTCTATGGCTGATTCCTCCTTCTTTGAGCTCGTGCTTCTAGGTTATTTCAATGGAAACAACCTTTGAAAGAGAGATCTCATAGGCAAAAAAGTGAAAAAAAGTCAGCAGTTCTACTTGATATGTATAAAATTCAGGTCTGTCTAAGGGAGCTCTTTGCGAAATATAAGGCGATGTTGTGTTGCTATGCTAATGGTCAGTGTTGTTAATAAACTAAATCATTAACATGGCTGAACTTAAGTATAGTAGACAAATGTGTGGCAACTGCACAAAGTTTAAATAAAAAGCAAGCAAGACATGAGTATAAACCCTTGCCCTCTGATCTAACTGAAAATGAAATGATATGCTGAGAAATTCATCTAAACCAACAAAGCATAATCATTGGCTTGAGAGCAGATATTCCCAAAAGGAGGTTCAGCAGATGTTCCATCATAGATTCTGTTGCCTGACACAGAGAAGTTTCACTGGGTGGCCTTGTGTAAACCCATTTTACACAACAGCATCTTTTGCACAGAGTAATGCAAGTGGTTGCATTTGATGCTCAGGGTTCAAAGGAACTCCAGGGTGCAAGGGGAGCAGCAGTTGTGGCAAAGAAACCACAAATCCCAGATGGATTAACAGCCACTTTGCTGGAATGGCAAACTGGTCTGTTTCAGTGCAAGAACATAGGGCATCATGCAAACGACTGAAATTGAATGATTAAGCAGGCAGGAGGAACATTGAAATGCAAAGCACAAAGTCTGTAGTCTTTTTGAAATCAAAGATGAGCACTCATTCTAAAAGCTAATGAAATCAGAAGTTTCTTTTTCTTTCTTTTCTCTTTTTCCCTGAGAGCAACAGATAGAACTTCAGGATGCTGAATATGTCCTGATTACCTCAATTAGTTCTAATGTGTGTGCATTACTAGTATCTCCTAAGCAAGACAGAAATCTACCAGCACAACCTAGCCACAGCAAGGCTGCACAGAGAACAAGACAATGAGACAGGAAGGAAATTCACATTTATGGCAGTTAAGTTATGACATGATTTTCCAATTGGTGCCCACCAGATTCCTTACCCTTACTCAATTTTATTTTATTTCTTAAGGGTTTCCCCTGCTTTCCTCCCAAAATACATTTTATTTAGGCTGAAGACAAGTGGCTCTGTGTTTTGGAGCTCAGACTCTACCTCCACCTTGTATAGGTTCTTGGGCATGTTGCTGCTCAGAAATTAGTGTTTGGTGAACAACCATGCCCATCATGGTAGCCATTTTATGGATGGCAAGTTGACCTAAGGGCAACCATTTCGTGAGAGTGCCCATGACATTGTCTCAAAATTCTAGATACCATGACTAATGGACAGAATCATCCCCTCCCTGCCCTCAACTTTTACTCCACTGACTTCTGAACATCACCTTGGTTATTTATCCTAATACATTTCTGCTAGTCCCTGACTCTTCCACTCTATTACTGATCTTGCCCATTTAATGCAATTTCTAAGTATCTAAGCTGTACAGGCAGAGGATGCCTTATTTCCATACCTGTTGCAAAGGTAAATATGTGTAATAGCAGTAGCATATTTGTGTGAAACAACTTTATCATAGCTGTATGCAAAATGCCAGTGGAATGCAGCATACAGACTCTCCCTCCACACACAGCCTACCTATTGCAAGGATGGTTCATTTCACTAGCAATAGTGATTGAACACACATGTAGTGAGGCACTGCTTTCACAAGCGACTGAGACAGCATATTGTCAGTCTTGGTTCTACTGGGTTACTCCTGGTTCTTCAAATACTCAGCCAACAGTGTTAAAATAGCATGCGATGAATGGACAAATATTTCCGCTTTTTTCAATTTACTTTTCTTCAGTCGGACTCACACAGGATAGCATTCCGAGTCTTTTTTTTAAAGTGCATGATGTTCTCCATTCTCATTATATTAATATCTGTGATAATATCAGTCAATATAATTATGTTTCCATAAAAGCACTTAATGTTAAAATGCATTTAGTTTAACTGTGAACAAATGTGTTCAAAAAAGAAGACACACTCCTTGGTGTAATTATATTGGAAGAAACTTTCATGCTCATATATAGATGAAATTGTTAAGCTGTAAAAAGGATGGGCCTTGGGAATATGTTTTGTGAAGCTGCTTTGTATCCTAGAGTTTCCTTCCCTTTCCATTTTTCCAGCCTCTATCTGCCAACCTGTGCAATTTCGTCTTAAACATCTTTGTGCTTGGGACTTCCAGAATCTCTGCTAGAAATCAGTCCCACATGGGAATAGTTCTTACTCAAGCCCCTTTTAATGACATTCTTCCTAAAATGTTCTCTAATCTTGTATTACTTTTAGTTACACTCTTTTGCTCTCAGAGCTGGGTAAAATAAGTTCAGCCTATGTATGTTACCTACTTTACCACTCGTAAGTACTATAATATGTCTATGTATGTGTATATGCTTAGATCTAAGAGGCATTGCACTTCAGGTGATGTTGCACTCTCATTTATTGGGAAATTATATTTAAATGTCATACTTCCCAGCAGGGCTAATAAGGGACAGAATAAATGACTGGCTGTTCCTTCAACAATCCTGCCATTTCTCTTTCATTTTTGCCTTCTAGACTTGCCTTCTTCAATGCCGTCAAAGCCTTGAGTCAGTGAAAACTATTCAGATCTGTAATCTTGTTTAGAAAGCAGCAAAGCCCACAGCAAAGCCCACCTTTAATCTCCCATTTCTGCCCTCTGTCTTCTGAGTATTGGTGGCACAACTCCAGGCTTTCTTGGGGAGAGTTGCTTCTGAAATTTTCCAATATGATCCTGGTTGGAAAAGAGCCAGCTAGCCATCATTGATAACGGGATAGGAGGGAATGTGTCTTTATTGGTTCCGTTGGGCTTCTCAGCAGCATCTGCTAGCAGCAGCTAAGGTGTCCTTCTGGGACATTTGGCTAGTGAAAGGCAGTGTTTTTAGGGGTGCCAGGGGCATCCTGCCACAAGTTCCTAGAAGGTGGTTCCCTGTGAATGCTGCTCAGTCCTGTGGCTATTGGCTTATGGGGTTCCTTGGTCTTCTATTTTCTCTGATAGACTTTGAAACATATATAGGAAGTAACTGGAGTTGCTATCTACAGTTTTAGTGCTAAGTCTCATCACATGCTGATGAAAGCTCTTTTTCAGCTGAAGCTATGAAAGTCCTAAACTATTGTCCAAATGTTATGATGGATTGGGTGTAGATAAACAAATTGAGGCTCCATCCGGTTATGATGGAGGTTTATATGCTAAGTAGGCAAATTAATTGGGAGTAGAGTCCATTCTGGATGAGGCATCTGAAAGACCAGATTCAACTTGGAGGTAATTCTAGTCCCACCATAACCCTTGGAGGATCAGGTGGGTTTGTGGCCAGAAATGGCTTTGCCCAGCTTTGACTTGTAATCAGCTGCACTCCTTGCTCAGGTAGCCATGGTAATCCATGAACAATCACCTTTCATTTAGATTACTGCTGTTTATTCTGCAATTTGACCCAAGGAGTATTTGGAAACTACAGTTGGTATATAACATGTCATCCAGACTGTTGTATAGCGTACACTTTATAAACCATCTAACCCTGGTCTTGAACCAGCAATACTTCTTTTTGGTTTGTTTATGAGCAGATTTTGGTTTTCAGCTATAAATCATTAAACGGTTTGGGGCCTGGTTATCTCAAATATGAGTTTATCTAAAATTTATGATCTTCATTAGAGGTCCTGCTTCTTGTCTGGGCTAGCTACAGGCTGGCTATAAAACTTCCTTTTGTTCCACCTGGCTTTGGGTGGTTTTTAAGCTCTGTTCTCAGATTGTTTGTTGCTTTTTATCTTTTCAGTTAGTCTTGCTTCTATTTGGTTGCTTTGATATATATTATTTTTCTGAAATTTGTATCTTTCCTTGGGAGCTGAAAGGTGATTTGTAACTATACTGAATAAGAACTATCATCAGTAGCACAGACTTCTACCCATCCTATAACCTGTAACCTGTAACCTGTTTTATTCTACTTATTTATCGTAAGCTGTCCTGAAAGGTTGTGTAGGAGATGGGATAGAAAAGCTATAAATAAATAAATAACCAACCAACCTGTGATTCTAGGCTATTTTCTTGCTCTATTGCTAAGTGCCAAAAAAACTGCAAGCAGATCCCACTTCACATGAGAATCCAAGTGGCCTGAATTGCTTTAGTATCTGTCATCTGCTTGCAACTTCTGGTTATTTATGCATAGAAGACTTTATAATGATCCAAGTTTCTGAGGCACGCATAAACAATTCCTAGCCTTCTAGATGTTTTGGCTTCCAACTCTCATCAGATTTCACCATTATAGCCAATGGTAAGAGCTGATACGCATTGTAGTCCAAAACATCTGAAGAAGCACAAGTTGTCTATCCCTGGTTTAAAGGTTATTCAAGTGCAACAGCTTGTGTTCCCTGAATGGAAAGACTAAGAGAACAGAGGGCAGAAATGGGAGATTAAAGACACACTCTCCCTGTTCAGTTATCAGAGATAGTTAGCTGACTCTTTTCCAAAGTATGTTCCTATCTTCTTATTTTTCTAGTGGAACATTCATCTGAAGATGACAGATTACTGATAACCATAAATAAGAACCTACAACGTTTCAGAAAGATAATTGCAGCAGTTTATGTGGAAAGGGAATCTGCGCATTTGGGAAATACAGATGATTCACTCTCCCCTCTCATGCTTTCTTGGACAATATGTATGAAAAGAGTACACATCACTGTGAAAACCCCAGACAGGCAACTTGCAAACTTTCAGGTAGATACAGGCACTATGGGGTTGTGATTACTGACAATTTGAGGGTTTTTAAAAAGCAAATGGAGTGTGGTGGTGATGGCAAAATGTATTGCTGCAGGGGAAAAGGTTGAGAGAAGTGTCTTATTAACTATGAAAGGGAAAAGAAAGAATTTTGGAATCATGTACAGATAGTACTTGAAGCTACCCTAACCTAACCCCACTGTGTCTCCAAATCCCTGTCTAAGAAATTAGAAGGCGTTGTGTGCCAGTTTCCCCACCCAGCCTTGCAAGCAGATCAGGGCAAAGGTCTTCCTCACTGAAGTCTTGATTATGTTAAAACTGGCAAGGCTGGCAAGTAATACAAAAGAAGAGTATTGCAGAAGAGAGTAACTAAGACATAAACAAAGTTAGAATACTGGGAATAAGTTAAATATAGCTTAACGACATGAAGCTGGTTACAAATTGAATAACTATTTTCCCTTCCAATCTGAACAAAGTTGCCTCCACTCTCAGGGTGGTTCTTGTTGCTTCTGGACCATTTGACAAGGGCATCTGAGGCATCTCAGTTGTTCTACTCTTTTTACTTCACACCTTGCAATTGGACTGATGATGTTTATTCTGCCCCCACCCATCTGTGTATGTGTAATGAAGAGGCTGCTGTGTCCCATGGGAGGGAAGAAAGGATTAAGACCTGTTTCAGGCTTGCAGAGCCCAGGCCAGGCTGGCACCTAGGCTGGGCTGAGGGAGGAAAACATCTAATGTTCTGAAGATTCTCAAGGACTGACAAGTCCTCCTTGTGGGTGGGTTCCAGCTGGGGAACCAGGAGATGTCACATCAGGAAACAAACAGTTCTGATTGCTTGATGCCATCTCAGGGAACAAACTGTTCTGATTATTTGATGTCACCTCGAGGAAAAAATGGTTTTGATTGTTTGCTGAGGCAGGATAAGAGAAGGGCTTCCAGGCTGGCCAGTTGTTCCCTCTTCCCAAAAGATAGGTCTGCTGCTGGAGGCTCTGCCCATCTTCACTTTGGTCCGCTTCTCCTGAGGAAGTGAACTAAATATTCTGCTGGTTGTTGTCTTAGTTTAGTTAGTTTTATTGTTTTATGTCTGGGACGGCCAAAAGGCTGGGCATTTAATGTTTAAATCTTTAAACTGTATGCTGCATGCTGCTATCCACTTTTCTCCATCCTTCCCCTTCCTTTGTGTGTGTGTGTGTGTTCCTGTAGAGTACACTTTTTAATTCCTCCACTCCTACTGTATGTGTTAGTTTAATAAAGTTACTCTTTCCCCAAGAACTTGGGTCCTCAAGTGCTGAAATCCAGTGGGCTCAGCTCCTTGAGAGCACTGGGGTGAGGATTTTCTCCCTCCGGCAACTGCCAGAAGATGGAGACTCCTGGGCGGTCGAGGCGCTGATATAGTGCCTTCTCGCTACAGTATGCTCAACTGAGTTTCCTACAGAACTTGAAAATGCCTGGTTCTCTGCAGCCACTTATCTCTGGCTCAGTCGGCTTTGGCATTCCAATCCAGCCTCTTCTTTCAATTCTGATTCAGAATCTGAGGCAACCATCTTTGAAGGCAGTATAAGGGATCAAGTGGGCCTAATCCATGCATAAAAAACAAGAAACACAGTTCAGATAGCTCACAATACCTCCCCCAAAGCACTGTGGTAGAACATGTAAATGGTAGAACATGTCCTGTGATTGGAAGGTGAACACAGCAAACACAGAATTCGTTGTTTGTTTCAAATAAAAGCCTTTTTTTTGAGATCCAACTTTAGAACCTATTTGCAGAGCAGCACAGCAGAACACCCCTGGAAGTTGCAATGGTTCACCACCACCACCCTCATCTGAAATCGTAATGCTGCCATCTTCACTGTGGGTCATCCTGCCCTGCGGTTTTCTTGAATTTGACAGAGGACACTCATCTAATGCCATGGCCATCCTTTCCTGTAATATGAGCACTGAAAGTATGCCCAGCATCAGTCTAGTCTAATAAGTAAGAGACTTCAGATAAAAACTCTCTCCATCTCTTTCTCTCTCCCTCTAACATGCATGTGCATGTGCATACACACATGTGCACGCACACACACACACACATAAATCGAGTCAGAGAGTGCTGTTGCAAATTTAACATGCCTTAATTCTGACAAAAACAAGGAAACACTTTATTCAAATATTAAAGAAAAACCTTAGTTTTGCCATTTACTTCTGATATGTGCATTTTTAATATTTCCATTTAGGACAGGGGTCTCAAGCTCGCGGCCCGCGGGCCAATTGTCGGGATGGGCGGGGCACGGGGGAGGGGCCCTGCGGCCTTCAAAGCGCCGGCCGCGGGATGAGCGCCCCCCCCCCCCGCGGTGGCGGAATACTTGATGCCTCACCCAGACTCTACTTCCAGCGGCCCCCGGGTAAGTTGAGTTTGAGACCCCTGATTTAGGATCATGATAAATACACAAAGTGTCAAGGGCAAGTGAGCTTGATGTAGCCTTGCAGCTATCATATTTGGGACAGACAGACTAAACTATACAGTGAGCTGAGCCTAGGAGCAAGTAGTTGGCTGGCTGGCTCTTGTGAAGCCACTAACTTACCCAGAAGTTAATACACAGACACACAAACCCTAAAACTGCTTGACTACAGCTCCAAACAAACATTGCAAGGAATAACTATGCCTGAAAAGGTGGAAAGTCCTCCTTGAAATCTGCCTGTGAGGCCCAAATCCACACTGGAAGTAGATGTCACGTATGTGTCAAGAAAGGAGTGAGGGAGTAGAGTAGGAATGGAAGGGGGAACTGCTGCAAAACTCCACCAGCTGCTCCTGGTAAAAAGGGCGGGGGGGGGGCAAATGTAATGAGGGAGGGCCAAAAGCCCAGCACCCTGCAGCTTCATGTTCTTCCTGCCAAGAGCCAAGCCTAAGGGCAGGCATTCCAACACTTTAGAACAGAAGCAGCTATGGAAAAACTGGAAAATACCAAATCAGGAAGAAGGGCCGTGACCTGGAAGGGATATAGCCATCGGGATGACATTCTTTGGCAAACTTGCTGTACTTTGAAAACTCACATCTTGCAAGCCAACCCTGCTTTCTTTCCTCTGATACTGTCCCCAGCCAAAATGGCCCCTTTGTTGTTACACGTGTTGCTTGCATTTGAACCTAGCCACTGTGGAAATGCCATTCTTTTCTCAGGTTCAATAAAAAAGTGCTATCAGCAGCATGTTAACACATAATACTAATTAAATTGCACCAATTACTCAGCACTAGTTCAGACAGATTTTAAAGAAGGCAGGTAAAAAGCACTAATTACCCATCCACAACATATTTCTAAGTCTAATGGGAAACGTATGCATTGTTGAATTTGCATAGCTTCACCTTACAGTCGTTGCTTTTCAGGAGGTTAGATAAATTTCATCACTAGCATAAGGAGAGATGGGGAGATGCAAATTGCAATTACTCTAAAGCTTTTCTTTTTGCAATAAAGTAACATGAGTAGATGAAGGGTTTTTTCCTGGTGATTCGTTGATTCTTCTTGGCTGGACACAGATTTTTCCTCCAACCTGGCAAGAATTGGAAGGCAGCATGAAGGAGGAGGCATGGCTCTGCAGCTTTAGTGTGGGGCATTCTGGGGGTGGGAGCAGTTACTGCCTCTCAGACTGCCACTAGCCAAATTTGCAAAAAAAACAGTGGCTTGTTTAAGACATGGCACATGCCGAACACGATTTGTGTAATCACCTGACTAGGCACAGCTTGTCATGTTATCCAGATCAACTGGCAGAATGTTGAAGGTTCATGACAGAACATAAGAAAGAAATCTGAGCTCAGTGAAATATATAATTACACCTTAATGATAACACTTTTTCCCTTGCCAGGCAGAGACAAGACAGGGAGTGGCTGGGATATTCGCTATCATTGTCAAAATAAGACAAAGAAAAGCTGCACTGAGACTTTGGACATAACATGCAAGGACTAAAATCTATGCATTTATTTAAAGTATTTATACCCTGCTCTTCAGCTGGAACGACTCCCTGAGTGGCTTATAGATTAATAAAAACCAGACAGTCTCTGCCTTCAGGCTTCCAATCTAAATAAGATAAAACATGGAAGAAAAAGGAATTGGGAAAGGAAAGGGAAATCAGAAAACTCAGCCAGTGATGTCTAATATTATACTGCTTTTACAATGACCAGCAGGGAATGAGGCTGCAGCTTTGCATCCTTAGTCTTGTTATACATTCTCCTCCCACACTTGTCATTCTTTTTATATGGTAAGCCTGTAAGTAGAAGGATGTTTCAAAAAAAGTTTAATACTAATTATAGTATATGGAGAGAAAGGACTGAATTACCAGGATTATAGTATACATTGTTTTCAGGGAAGTCCATGAACTGTGCACCCTTCCCTTCAGATATAAGCCCGTCTTGACCCTCCCTCTTCCCTCAGGCTAGAAGAAACCCATCAGCCGGTTTGTTTTAACCCCTTGTTAAGAAGCTGTAAATAGCGTTACCACAGCAAAAATGCTTGCTTAAAGTAAGTTTGGAGAACTTTTTGATAATGCACTGATGTATATATTATGCCACTTGTAAATGTGACCTACATAGGGCTGTCCTTGAAAGCTATTCGGAGATAAGATTTCCAACTTAACAATTTTATAGAAAGGGGCATCTGGTATGCATAAGTGTTAATGTTTCACTTAAAGATGAATGTCATGGTTTTTACAAGCTTTGTTCTATGTGACAAAACATAGTATTTTTATAGTGCTTCATGGTAATTTTCATGGTTCCTTTTATGACAGTCTTATGCAGTAAGTTGCTATAATATTATCTCTCCCTCTCTGTCAGTTTTACAAAGATGGAACTGAGAAATCAAAAGTACCCATAAAGCAATGCAGTGATGTTATGGCAGAGGAAGAATCTGAACCCAGGGTTCTCAGTTTCATATGCCACCTTTTCTTCCTGAACCACATTATTTTCATTTTAAAAGCTGATCACAGCCTTTGATTTAGGGAGCTCTGGGACATCTCCTTGATTTTCCTCTTTTTTCCAGTCCAGAGAATTCCCACAGGAGCCGTCTTTCTTCCTCAGCAACCTGAGAGGCGCTTCAGTGATTCTGCTGTAGTTCCTTTATGTAAACTAATACAACAAACAGAGCGAGCAACAAGGGCAGGCATGTTTGGGCACGGCTAAGGACCCATTCCAGCAGAGGCCCACTGAAAGAGCCCCTGGAGCTGTTCCTCTTCGCCGCTGCAGCCTGCTCGATCCCTACCTCTGGCCTGGCCCAGGCAATGGACATGGTGAGAAGGAGCAGTATAAGATGCTGCTGCCTACGGATTGGCTGGGTCAGCAGGCACAGGACAAGCCGTGGGGATTCCTTAACCGTTCTTTTGTCCAAGCCCATTCAGGGTATTTCACCGTGGAAAGTTTGGCCTTTAGAAACAATGGCTTATACATTGTCTGAACCCAGAATCATGGTCTCTATGCTTGCGATATTGAACCACCACAGTGTCCCTGGAAAGAGCAGTAACTGCAAGAGCCGCTCCATCCATCGAGTCTCTGTGTGCAGACCAATGAGGAAAAGGCAGGTAAATGTAGGCAGGAGGTTGCCTTGGGTTGGCTTGGGTTGGGATTTCTGGTGCAGTGGCTGATGGGATATGTGCCAACAGCAGGATGAGTGAGTGGGGAGGATGGAAACCATGATAACACCGGAACCACTTGATGGTCTGTTCGGTAGATCATGGTAAACAGAAAAGAAGAAGAAAAAAAGTGAGCCGTGGTAACTATGCAGGGCTGCTTGTCCTGTTGTGTGAACCCGGCCATTCTCTGACTGACAAGCAAGCAAATAGTAGCAACTGTGAGAAGCAGGAGGCACAACAGCAGCTGATAACAACGGCAGCAAGCAAGTAGACTCACCGACGGAGTGGCCCATTGAAGTCCTCTTGCCATGGGGCCCTCAAAAACCGGGAGCTGGCACTGCAACTGATGATCCTCACCTCTTCCCTAAAATGCTGACCTGCTCTTACAGAGTCAAAGTTCCTCGCACGTTCTGTTTCTAGTGGAAGCCACAAGCTGACAGTTTCACCAGAGGTGGAATTAATGCTACAGACTGATCCTGATCGGACCAGCAGCATGACATAAACTGGTGACACTGCCCTGCGTTCAGCTGGTGGAAGTGGCACTGACCTCCACCTATCAAAAGAAGAGAACTGGAATCTACAAAGCGAGAATCGAATTGAAAGCTACATTAGTTACTGATCAGCGAAGCCACAAATCCCTAAAGTTATTTTCTGAAAAGGTGAACTGGGACTTGATAGATATGCCTGCAAGACAAAGGCAGCCACATGGGGAATAAAGACAGGGGGATTTAAGCCTGGAGAAGCATGCAAGCTGCACATTGTGGCCAGCCATTATCTGCAGTAGGTAGCAAGGTGTACCTTTGTTCTTGCTTCCTGTTCTATCTCTTGTTGCCTGGGTGGAAGGGAAGAAAGCTTTCTTTCTTCACAAGAGATAAAACTGTAAAATCTAACATGGCAAAACACAACAGAAAACTATTTGGAGTTTAAAACTACAGAATAAAACCAAAGAAAAAAATCAGCTTAAAAAGCCAAATAAATAGTGTGGTGGGTGGGGTTATTCCTACAGGGCAGAGCCAGAGAGAGTGGAGCACGATTCACTTGCTGGCTTGATAGGCAGAGAGCATCAACAGTTCCTCATCAAAGCAGAGGGAGAGATGAGCTCTGCAGAGCTCTGTCTTAGGCTGCCTTACTCCAACATTTTTCTTAATGGCTTGGAGGCAGATGTGAATTGGAGGAGGGTGCTTATCACGTTTGCCTATGATGTAGAATTGGGTTGGATAAATAATAGCTTAAAAGACAGAAACAGAATTCACAGTTTTCTCAATAGGTTAGAAAACTGGGCAGGAAGTAGAAGAATGGAATTCAGCAGAAATGAGTGCAAAGTTCTTCTGTTATGAAAAAGAAACTAAATGTACAGGTGTAAGATGGGGGATACCTCACTTGGCAATAACAGGGACTTGGAGCTGTAATCAATCACAAGCTGACTATGAATCGATAGTGTGATATGGGTACAAAAAAGGCAAATGCAATTGTAGGTTGCAGCAATAGAAGTTCAGTTTCAAAATCATGGGAAGTAATTGTTCCACTTGACTTTGGGCTGGTCAGACCTCACCTGGAATTCTGTGTCTAGGTGCTCCCACACTTTAAGGAGGATTTGGATGAATTGGAATGAGTTGAGAGAACAGGAACCAAGGTGATGAGGGGAAGTCCTATGAGGGAAAATGGATGGAATTGGGTATGCTTAGTCCTGAGAAGAGGCAATGGAGAATAGGGAATATGATGACACTCTCGAAGAACCTAAAGTGTTGTCCTGCAGAATTGCCTGCAATCAAGTCTGTATAACGTGAAATAAAGGACTTAAGGTATAGGAGGTGTGACATCAGGAACAACTTTCAGTCAGGGCTGTAGAAAAAAGAACTCAACTGCTTAGGAGGCTGTGAGCTGCCAGGACTTGAGGGTATTCAAGCAGAGACTGGATGGTACTTTCTCAGAGGTGTTTTAAGCTGCATCCCTGCCCTGAGCAGAGGGTTAGATTCAGCAGCCTGAATGGCCTCCTGTGGGTCTTTGATTGCAAGCCATTGTCCAAGCCATTGCAATGGTGCAGAGCCTCTATAAGAATCCATCATTTCTGCTGGGAGAAGTGGTGGAGAGTGTGGGCTGCAATGCTTTCGTGTGCTCCTTTGGCCTTGCCAGTACGTGCCATGCTATCGGTGCCAGCAGGCCCTGCCAGCTCCAAGCTTTTGAGGGCCCCTGGGCAAGACACCCTCAGTGCCCCACTTTCCTCAGTTTCTTAAAGCGAGCACCCCATTCTTCTCCCAGATGCTGAGGGGCTGAGGGTACCCTGTCAGGGCCAGGCTGCTTGCCAACACAGTTCCCAAGTGGCCCAAGCCATCGCCTCTTCAGGCTGTAGCACTACTTTCCTTGACTTCCTTAAGCACATGACTTTAATTACAGAATAAAATAGTCAATGATTAGGTCACAACAACTTTTGTCATAGCAGGAGATGAAATGTAAAGGGAGCTGGTGCGGCTTCATTTGTTATACACATAATCTTAATTGTTGCTTTTAGAATGCATTTAATTTTTTTAAATATATGCTGTGTACTGTGTAGGCACCATAAGCACTCTTACTCCATGAGTCATTCCAACACAGAAGAAGAGGAAGTAGACAAAGGTCACCTACTTGTTTAATTTGCCATATTTTCACTACAGCAAATAAAAGCATTCATCCAAACCGTGAGGCCATCTCTACGCATAACCTACAAATTACAGATCATCCGATGGCCAATAA
The DNA here is from genome assembly GCF_004798865.1 of Varanus komodoensis. Lineage (NCBI taxonomy): Eukaryota > Metazoa > Chordata > Lepidosauria > Squamata > Varanidae > Varanus > Varanus komodoensis. The sequence goes on along the minus strand of NW_025335349.1, from coordinate 5,334,950 downwards.
TTTCAAATGCTAGAGCACATTTTCCAGGATGGCAAATTGAAACATCGGAAGCTGCAAAAGGTTCAATGGTTTCCACTTCCATTTTAATGCTCAATGAAATACACACGTCTGTCCTTTCCAGGTTTGAGAATGTGTAGCTTTTTCACATCTCCTTGCAGGCTCAGCACATGATACCAGCTCTTCATCAAGAACGCATTGCCATCATGCAGAAGTGGGCCTGCAGGATGAACCCCTCCTGGGTTCCAAACCATGTCCCACAGATAGCCTCATCCATTTCCCAAAAGCCAATCATTTGATTGCTTTCCTATTCTCCCCCAATTCCTATTCTGAAATGTTGAAATCTCTCCCATAGGGCTTAATTAAGACTGTAGATAAGCTAAAATATGCTGACATTTTTCATGCTGTAGGCCCACACCTTTTGACCACCACCGAAATGCAGCTCCTGAGACTTTTTCTGAAACTGAGTTCAGCCTTTGGGCTGAGCGAGGTTTCCCATATAGAGCCATTGAACCTGGGAGGAATGTGTCATCTTAAATTAATTATCGATCTTGCCTGCTTTACGGCCACACACATATTGGCATCTTTCTCCACGTGATTGAAGATGTCAGACCATCAAGCTGTCTTTCAGCCATCTTACAACTGTTCGAATGCCTTACCTGAACATAGATGTGACTCAGGTGTACTGTGTAGAATGATCCTCCTCTGCTTGCCTTTGAGTTGGATCAGGCCCTTCATAAGCCTCTCGAGCATATCCCTGTTCACCAAAAGGATAATGCACAATCAACAGTTTATTTTAAGACAATATGTTCACTCATCCTCAGGAAATCTACGCTTCAGTACAACATATTTGCAGGTTGCATCTACTGATGATTTTGTAGTGCTCCCATTTGTACAATGTGGAGCACCCAAATTTTGTGGACTGATCCTATTTACTGAATATGGTGTCATATTCCATACGTTCCTAGTGCTTCCTTCAACCCTTAGAAGCTTCTTTGAGGAAACTAAAAAGGATTGCAAGGGAGTAAGGTAGCACAGCAAAAATTAGGTGCCCTGCTGGCACAAAGGGAAGTACTTTCTGTGAACACGTGACTGTCACTGGGTACAAACCTCCATTTTTCATGAGCATGAATATGCCGTATCTGTTGTTTAAGACATACTCAGATATTTGCTTGATTATGTTCGTGCTCTACACTTCCTTCAGGGATCCTTGGGGAGGCAGACACATGACCCACAATCCCACTTTATCCTCACATTCACACCAGGCCTCTAAGGCAAGCTAGCTGAGAGACTGTGGCTGGCCTAAGGTCACTGTATCCACCATTAATCCACCATTCTGTAGTGGTGATAGAGCATCTACCTGAGCTATGGACTGACTAAACTGTTCTGAAGTGAAGGATGGCTGGGTCCTATTGGTCAGGCTGTTGACAGAAGAAGCATAAGGGCCTAGGAATCAGGGGTGGTCATGATGTCTTCCTAGGGAGGGAGGAGTCAGGACTATTGGAAGGCAAGAGGCCAAGAAAAATGGGAAGGGTGGTCCATGGCACTGAAGGGAGAGTGAGGTGGAGGAAAACTCAAAGGTGCGGAGCAACGGGCTGGCCACTTTTGCCTCATCCAAAAAAAATTTGCCTCATCAATTTGCATAACATTTTCATATCCTAACTTGTATGTGGATATGCACATTTAGAAATCATTCCTAACAGAATGTAACACAGCTCACCATAGCATGGCTGTTCAGCCAATTGTCTAGATGCCAGCTCAGGTGGGGTACTTTCAGGTCTCCTGCTCTACCATCTTATAGTTCTTTATCTTTCAGCTGGACTTGGAGAAGACAACCCTTCCAAGAGAAGACTTAGGTAGGCAAGGCAGGGGCTCACATACTGAGCTGAAATCAGCCACCAAAATTTGCACAGGACGACTTCAGTGTAACTTGATTTTATAAATAGAATTTTCTTGCTGAAGTAACATTGCCTGTAATCAGATACAACATGAAATTTCCCCCCACCCCATGAGTATAAATCGACTGCACACCTTCCTCCACATGTCAGCTTTGCTTACCCACTTCCAGTTGTCACCAGCCCACACAGCTTTTTACGAACACTGTTTTTTGGCACGCATGTCAACATGGATGAATAACCCCTTTGATTAATGGAAAAAGTACGCTAAGTAAACACACATTTCTTAATATGGCTTTGAATATATAAAGAAGAATCAGATACTTGGACTCTCTTCACCTGTTAAGAATTTTCTAGCTATTAAACCTGCATGCTTTTTGTCTCCTTTAATTTAACTCTACATCTGGTAACGTAGCTCTTGTGCAGAGCCTTGATAGACTTCAAACACTTCACTTAGTGCTGATTTAGCCATACACATATTTAATTGCATCTAAAGCTTGTGAAGTCCCAGTTGTTTTAGACCTGTCTCTGAAATGTGACAGTAATATTGTTGAGGAATGTCTTTTTTTTCATTAGTTAATACATTTTATGGGGGAATAACTGATTGTCATTTAAAGTGATTGTTTCACTTAGCATGTTAAACGGCCGAAGTGCATTGCTTTCACGTATTTGCTTTTCAAACTATGGAGGGGCATATTTTAGGAAAGCTGTTAAGCTGGAAAAGGGGAGCAAATGCAATCCTGCCGGTTATAAACTTTGTTAAAGTGATCAAAACTTAATTTCTGTTATTTCTGTTATCGGTATGTGATCTTGCCCTCAGACACACCATCTGAAGACAATAATTTTGGAAGCAAAATAGGTGCAAAGATGCTTCAGTGAAGGGTGTATCAATTATGAATTCTGATTTATAATGTACGATTGCAAAGCTGCATCTGATTATATGTGTTGAATTCCGATAAAAATCAGTGAGCATTACATGACTTCAGCATGAAGTATGGAAGGCATGGGATTAATGTGAAGAATGCAAGAGGAGCAGTGGTGGATGATGGAGCCGACTAAACTTCATCTGGCCCAGCTTTCTGTGCACACAGTGGCTTACCAGCTTCCTTTGAAGAGCCCACCAATAGAACATGAACACCCTCCTAGTCATGTTCCCCAGCAACCGGTGAACGTGGGCACTGTGTTTCTGATGCAGGGAAAAGATAGAACCATTGGGACAGTAACCACTAATAGTCTTATGCTTCATGAATTTGTTTAACCTTCTTCTGAGGCTCTCCATGTTGGTGGCCATCACTACGTCTTGTTGTAGCAGATTCCATACTATAGCTATTTGCTGTGACAATTGTTTCCTTTAATTTTTCCTGAATGGCTCACCATGCAGCTCACTAAAGATTATTACTACATACATATAATATAAACATTTTTGTTTATATAAGCAAAATCTATGTGCTTGACCAAATATATAGGAGAAGCAGTGATTTGACTGCAAGATGCTCTTGTAAAGGTGGAAGTTCTGATCATCCAAAGGCTCCTGATTTCCATCATCCTCTGCTGTGCACTGTATTATATCACAACCAATTTGGAGGGGCCTCCTATCTTTAAGAAGGGCTTATCAGGAGCTTAAGTGTAGCCATTTACCAGTATAATAGAAAAATACATTTTCCCCCATTAGTCCATTGAAGTGATGTTCATCCCATGAACCTAGAGATCTAGCCCCTGTTTATTTCTTAAAGACAAGACATGCAACCAAAGCACATGTGGCCATCCTTACAGTGTAGTCCTATGCAAGTATACTCAGAAACCCTGTTGTGATCCTCAGTGCTTACTCCCAGGGAAGTGCAGCCTTAGGAGCATGTTAAAGCGAAGCCAACATGCGCCTTTGAGGCTCTCCTCAAACATTATTTTGCTTGTTGAGTATTTAGTGTTGGTGCTAACAGAGCACCAGCGTGGGGTGCCAGCTTATGCCAATCAGAACACGCGGTGGAGCATGTGTGGGCTTGCCTCTCCCCGATTGCCTTCCACTGGTTGCAGTGGAAGGGGAAATGTCTACATCAGCTTGAGGCTGGTGTAGGTGAGCGTGTCAGTCCTGCGGCTAATAGGGGACAAGGGAGGCTTAGGATCCAGCAGATCCAGAACTGACTCTGTCTCCAGAAAATCCCATTTGGGGTGCCACCCATGTCTACCACAAGTGGGAACACTGTTGCTGGTAGATTTTATTTATTTATTTAAACATATTTATACCCCGTCCTATACACAAAACATCTCAGGATGGCTTACAGAAATCAAAACAAACCATAATGAAAAACAATTAACAATAATTAAGAATATTTATTTATTTATTTTTTGATTTATATCCTGCCTTTTTCCTACACAGGGCTCAAGGCAGCTTACATCTCCTCCTCCATCTTATCCCCACAACAACAACCCTGTGAGGTAGGTTGGGCTGAGAGTCTGTGACTGGCCCAAAGTCACCCAGTTGGCTCCATGGCCGAGTGGGGACTAGAATCCGGATCGCCTGAGTCCCAGTCCCATGCTCTTAACCACTACACCACACTGGCTCTCATATATAAAACCAACAATAACATATCACCAATGAAAACAAAATCAAAAACAAAATCAAAATGTGACGGTAGATAGATTAAAATTCCTGATTCTTAAAATGGTGGGCAAATAAAAAGGTTTTCACCTGGCGCCGAAAAGAATATAAAGTCGTGTGTTTTTGTGCTTTCCATTGGCATAATTAGCGGCTCAAGGTGGGCCTCCGCCTTGATGGAGCTTCTTTCCATTGATACATCAGTTCCTCCACTGCATCTTAGCAGCCCTTCAATAGCCACCTGAGAGAATCAGGATTGAAGTACTTGCATGGGCTAGCTGAAAAGTGGAATTCCTCCCATCCTCCTTCAGTTCTTCGGTGTTTTGATCATGCTCATATCTCTGAGAAAATTACACACCAAAAATGTGCATGGGCAGAGCTAAGCCAGAGCTAAGCTTTCTGCTTCTCTGCAGTCTGACAGATCAACAGCAAAGCGCTCAAATATAAAGCCGTATGTACATATTAAAGTCTTGCAGTTTCAGTCTCTGACTTAGCGTCGTAGCCAAACCATTTTTATGCAAGATGACCATGCCTGGTTTGTCATTAGTTTGCCTTTCCTGATGCAGCCTGCGAGACCAGAGATAGCCCATCCATTTTCATCCTATAGCCCAGCTGATGTACTAGCCAGCTTTCCTCTGCTGCTAACTGAAAAATGGTTATTATAATTACAACACATATTTCTCGTGGTCTTGCAGAGTAGAGCTTTCATCCCTTTGCCGCAACATCGTTGGCTGTGCCATCCAGAAGGAGCCACTATGTTTTGCACATGATGTGCATGGGCAGTGTCAGTTTTGAAGTGTATCAAATCACTCTCATTCAGTTAATTAAGAGCCCTTCTCCTAAAAATGAAGGGTTTGATTGACAACACTGGTATAAAAGGTAGTTAAACATTGCTCTGGCAGGAAGGCTGGATGACACCCTGCTGCCTTCCCCGTCTGGCGTCCTCCAGGTGTTTTAATGTAAAATTCTCATCATCCTCATTATGTGAGTCAGAGTCCAACATATCTGGAGGGGCAGCAGGTTGGGACTGCCTAGTCTAAACAAAGCTCCCACTTCTCTTGCAACCTGGGTAGAATCAGCTAATGTAAGAATCGGAGTAGCTGAGTTAGCTTGGCATAAGGAAGATGGGGTGCCATCCTACCTGGACAGCTGAAAGCCTATGGACATCCAGCAGGGAGCAAGAGAAGTGAAGGGACCAATCCCTGTCCTGCTGCCTCTCTTCCCTGCATTTTTGCTAGGTGAGATTTTGCCTGTATCTTTAGAGCATCTTCAAAGGGAAGAAGGTTTGCATGGCATCATACCGTGGCCTCTCCAGCCCTCTCCTTTGTCCATCAAATGGCTCCTTCCTTCCCTCCCTCCTTCTCCAAGTCACTTTCCTAACCTCCAAGTCACTTTCCCCAAGCAGCCAGCACAATTCTTTCTTCACTAGCAGTGCAGGGTGGGGAAGGGACTCTGAAGGGCTCCCAGGGCTGAGATCGGAGTGCTGGCTCCACTCTTGGATCTGAGAATCTGAAACATCCTACGGCCCTTCAGATGCTGCCTTGGACCCATTGTGCACCATCCATTAACTAAATCATGTTCGTGCACCTTTTTTCGGTGCCAGGCGAAGACCTTTTTATTTAAGCAGTATTTTAAATGTTAATATTATTGAATTTTATTTGGCCAGGGCGGCTTGTTTTATAGTGTATGTTTTATATTATATATTTGTATTTTATTGTATATATTTTAAAATGTTGTTTTAATTTTTTGTTGTAAGCCGCCCTGAGGCTTCGGCCAATGGGGCGGCATAAAAATGTTTTAATAAATAATAAATAAATAATAAAAATCTCTGACTTTTTCATGTTTAGTTCCAGGAGGCACAGATTAGGTAAATCTGAAAAAAAAGAAGGAAGGAAGGAAGGAAGGAAGGAAGGAAGGAAGGAAGGAAGGAAGGAAGGAAGGAAGGAGAGACACACACAAACACACAGAGCTCTCAAAAAAGCACATTTCGGACTTCTGAATTTCTACTAGTTCAGTATGTTGTGTGTGCATGGGTAGCCTCTCTGCCTTTGCACTGTACCACCTGACACAAATAGCTCTGAGATACAGACCCATACTGGGCAGGAAAGCATTGCCCACCATAAGAAGTCCACAGGGCCACACTCCCACACTCCTCCTCCTCGACACCAGCAGCCAGCAGCTAGCTGGAAACACAGGCAAGGCCTTGAGAAAGGCTGCCACCCCTCCTGGGCACCTAGTCACAGAAGACAGTAAGCAAAGACCACAGAGACTAAGTCCAGCTGGCGTCCCTGATCATGCAGAGGCTGGCAGAGGCACCACTGAGGTCTGAAGGAATCCCTCCTGGGGAATGAAATGTTGTGGCCCTCCAAGTGTGAGCTGACATAGATATATCATGTAGCCTAACAGCAGGAATACCAGTGAGGAGCCTGGAGGAGCTGTTTGAAAGAAGGATTGTCAAAGAGGCGGTGCAGAACAGGAGTACCTCCCGATGTGGATCACAATGTTTGCATTCACATCAGTGCCAGCATAAACCATTGAAAGTCAGTAAAAATGACTAGAAATTAAGCAGATGAAACACGGTTGTTATGTGCAGTCAAGTCTTCTCTTACTTATGGCAACCCTGTGAATGAAAACCCTCCAGAATGTCTTGTCCATGACACTGGAACATCTACATCCTTTTGCAAATGCAACCAGCTTTGCTAATGGTGTAGCAAGTGAGTTTAGATCTGTATGAATCTGGCCTGTGCATTCTGCAGGAGGCTGGCTTTTTCAAAATAACAGGGATTCTGCTGATGGGTAGACCACTTTTTGACCTGGGGGAATTGCACTAATTTGCATTACCTTAAGTCAGTCAGGACATTCCTGCAAGGACACAATTATGTAAATTTGAATGGAAGGAGAACAAGCATTTGGTTTAAAAAGAAATCTGATTCTGTCAGTGAGTGGATGATGGGACAAAGGATGCCTGACAATTTGCAGGACTCTGCCAGAAAGTATTTAACAACTTCTGGACATCCTTATTTGCCAGTACTCAGGATTCTCGGCTGGCACAAAACGCAGCAGCTAGATTACTATCCGGGACAGGATGAATGAATCATCACTCATAAATAAATCCATTGGCTATTCATATATGCCCAAGCACAATTCCTGGCCCAGTGACTTATCTTTAAGGCCTTAAATCTTCATCTATTGGAACTGCCACAGGGAGGAGACTCCATAGTGTTGCAAGGCAGCTCTAGGATCAGGTGCAGCTCCTTCTGCAGCTACTGCCGCGTTGCGGGGTCCCTCAGCTGTGGGACTTCTAGCCAGCCTTCGGGCAGACTCAGGTCCTGCAAAGTGCCACCCAGCTCCCCGCTGCAACAACTCTTGGGGACAGGAGCATAAAAACCAGGCCCCAGGGGGGCGGGCACTGCCAAAGGGGATGGAAGGGTGGTGCTCCTTCCCCTGCTGGGAAGGAGGGAGAGGTTCGCTCGCTGAACGGCGGCCTTAAGGCTGCCTGCACCAAGCATCATGGTGGCTGATGGCAGTTTGTAGCACTAAAAATGTGTTTCTCAAAGAAGCAGGGGGAACTTGGGAGTTGGAGCAGCCATCATGGTTATACGGGGCAGGGGGGGATACAGAGGGGATCAGGCCTACACCGTCATGAGAGAGGGCATGGCGACAGATGCAGGCTTTCCTGGCCTTGCCTTCCACCTCAGACTATCTGAATGACACAAGCAACAGGCCCCCTCCCTGGCTGACCCTGCTGCAGCTGAATGCCAGAGCACGTGCTGGCCTCCCAAATCCAGGATTCCTGGGTAAGACAGACAATCCACTTTGTTCTTGCTTCAGCCCTGAGTGTGGGGTGGAAATAGCACTGCTCTCTTTGGTAGATGGCCTATGCTGCAGGGGAGTGTGTCCCCTGTTGGCTCTGCTGGACCCCCACCCCCTGCCCCATGGTGTTCGGTGTCCTTGACCATGGTATCCTTCTTGGCCTCCTGGCTGGGAGGGGACTGGAAGGACTGCTCTGTTGTGGCTCCATTTCTTCCTAAAGGGTGGACTCAGAAGGTGGTACTGCAGGCATGCAGGAGAGGGCCTTCTCGGTGGCTGCCCCCAGTCTCTGAATTTCCCTTCCTAAGGAGACCTACCTGTTATGCCTCTGGAGCTAGGCAAAAGCTTTCCTGTTCTAGCAGGTCTTTAGGAACATTCTGGTCCTGTGAGATTGTCTATGCTGTTTTTACTGCTGTTTTATATTTTATATAAGTTTAACATTCTAGATGATGCAATTATGTGTTTAACTTTTGTATATTTCTATTACTGTTTTAATTGTTCAAGTCTTTAATGTTGTAAATCACATTTTAATTAAGTCGATTAAAGCACTGCGGGGAAGGGGGAGCAGCAGCAGCAGCAGCAGCCAAATTTGCAAGAGCTGAGCAGGACTGTCCAAGGACAGGACACTTTTGGGTCAGGTCACTTTCAATCAGAGATTACTTGATGACACAGGACAACAAGAGTCAGCAAAAATGATAGATGACTTGGCACTTGTGAATCTTCTTGAGTTTTGATCACTCATGGAAGCCTTTCTCAGCTCTCTGCCTCCGGAAGTCAGGATAGTTGTGGATTGGAAAATGGACTTCTCTATTGTGCCTGTGATGGGCACAAATACATTTACAGAGCCAATGAAGTAGGCTTTGTTTGTTTTTCCAGGACTTCTAGAAATATGTAAATATTGAGATCAGTTACAAATTGATGTGCATTTAGTGATTTTTTTTACTGTTGCTCTTTATATTTTACACATTTAACAGTATGCTACTTTGAAAGTCTTCAGACAAAAGAGCAACTTATACATATTTGCTATAACTGAATTAAATTGTTGACAAAGAGCTCTTTTCCCCATCCCAGAAACCAGCAGTGTCCAGGCAGCTGTGAGAAGAGCGGAAACACAGTTCTCCTAGTCACAGCTTTCCCCATTATGCCAAGATGCAGTATATTTCTGTTGAAATTATAATAATGATGCCTAAACTGGTGTTTTAACCTATACATCAACATATGACATTTTATGCAAATCACCATCCTCTTTTGCCATCTTTTTTGGGTGAGGCATTTCTTCTTCTTTGACAATCCATTAATGACTACCCTTTTTATTGTCCGTACTTGCTGCATCGTTTCTAATTTTTTAGGGCTGTATTTACTTTTCACTGTCTCAAATGTATTTGTTTATAATTTGCACGATGGGTGTTTTACACTGCAAGTTGTGATATATTTTTCTTAATTCTCGTTCTCCGAGTTGCAGAGGCCCTGCTTTTCTCCTGTGCGCCTGCTGTGGCTTCCCTGGGCTTCTTGAATGAAGAAACTCTAGATTAAAGTTTTGTCACAGATTCTCTACTGTAAAGCTATTTGCATATAATGCTGATGGCGCGCGCGTGTGTGTGTGTGTGTGTGTGTGTGTGTGGGCAGGGGAGGGGGGGTGCGTACTGTGCTTTCCAGCTCAGCAGAGCACATCTTCATGCTCAGTCTCTGAACTTTCTGAGAACAGTGTGAGATGGCACTTAGAGCATGAAAGTGCATAACCAAACTGAAGAATGAAGTGCGGAAGGAGGGGGATGAATCTTTGATTTATAAGAGATTATAAATGTTTTATCATCCGTCACACTGCAATGGTGCATTAACCCTGTTACATTTCACATCTCAGGAATGAGCTAACAATTAGTTAGAGGTTTCTCATTTATACATGCAGTGTATGACCAGGCTGCAACTGGAGGCTGATTTTCTCAAATAATCATCCTTAATTGAAGCAACTCCCCTGATCCTTTTTAAAAATAGAGTCATCATGGATGCAGATTCAGACAATGAATTCATAGCGGTACAGATATAACTATTATTTCATTGAATATAATGGATATATTGAAGTCATATTATGACAATTAATTGTTATGTTAGCAACTTTTATTTTAGGTCTAATATTAGTCTTTTATTTTTAAATCAGAGAACATCTAAAAGGCACGCAGAAGACAATGTTCCTGTTTATTGCAACTTTGCATTTGTCAATTTGCAACCATCAGAAGTGAAGAACATTTTATCCAGGACTTAGAAACCGGGGTCACATGGCAGGTTATATTAATGCCACACATGGTTAGAACAGTTTTGTTGCTGTTATGAGCCATTAAGGTGTTCTTTGGCTTCTCTCAAAAAACAGGGTACTTGTTTGGCTACACTTGGGTTTTGCTTCCTTTAGAATCAAGAATTCAAGCACGGCATGGTCACTTTCCTCCAGAGTCCCCATAGCTGCCAGTCTGTCCACTGGGTCTTCCTTGTTGGTTAGTATCAAGTCAAGGAAAGCTGCTCCTCTTGTTTCTTCCTCCACTTTCTTTTGGAGGAAGTCATCAGCAAGATATCTTAGGAATCTCTGGGAGGGGGCATATTTGGCAGCTACTGTTCTTCTTCATCAGGTTATATCCTTCAATTGTTGAAGTCCAGTCATGGGAGTCATCCCACCAAGTTTCAGTAATACCGATCAGGTTGTATTCAAACTCTTGTATCAAGAATTCTAGTTCATGCTGTTTGGTTCCCATACTCTGGGCTTTAGTATATAGACATGAAAGACCACATGCTTTATACTCTAGCTTTCTTCCTACATTTTTGGAAGACTGTTATTGGGCACTGTTAGAGCTGTTGTGGTGGCCTAAGTCTTTGTTGTTATTTATTTATTTATTAGAACATTTCTA
>NW_025335349.1:5251583-5323661 GCF_004798865.1 Varanus komodoensis | reverse complement strand
TATTGTTAACAATTAAAATGACGTTTAAATAAAAAGGTCTTCACCTGGCGCCGAAAAACAAATAACGATGGCGCCAGGCGGACCTCTCTGGGGAGCGCATTCCATAGATTGGGCGCCACCGCAGAGAAAGCCCACGTGTACTTCTTCCTCTGCTGCAGGATACAGTTTAAAGCCCTCTGAATGAACTTCATGCTGTGGCCAAACACCTTCTTTCCAGTCCTTGTAGGGTGGAACCCATCCATTGCCAGAAGTCCATCTTCCAGGAAGTGCAGCCTGTGGTCCCTGAATCCAAATCACCCTTGTTGGCACCACCTTCGTAGCCAGGCATTCACTTGAAGTATTTTTCTTTCCTCTCTACTGCATTTCCAAGAACTGGAAGAACTGAAGAGCCCCAACGTTCTTGACCTTCCTCCCTAAAGCTTCCAAGTCTGACATGATTTCCCCAAAGCTCCACTTGGCACTGTCGTTTGTCCTCACATGTATAAGACGGAAGGGATACGTGTCTGTGGGCTGTACGAGCCTTGGCATCATATCACTAATCTGTGCTCCAGGGAGACAGCACACCTGACGAGTCCGTGGGTCTTCCTGACATAGATGTGTTTCCATCCCACACAACAGGGAGTCTCCCAGAACTGACACTCTTCTCTTCTTGTTCTTGAAACATCCTTACATCCGTTGATATTTTCTAGACCCTTCATTGCTATCCTTTCAAGTTTCAGGGGCTGTTTGCACACAGCACTGAGCAGTGCCCCAGAGTTACCTTTCATGCCTTGTGTCCTGTAGCCACACATTCAGGAGGCAACTAGTCACGAGTTGTTTCCACATGCTGCCGTCCTCCCTCCAAATGGTAGCACTTAACCCCGCAGCCAGCGCAGCTGGGAATCAATCCTGGAAGACTGCCCCATTGGCCTCTCCACCATTAGCCTGCACTCTCCCTCGGGTGTGTTCTCGGCTGGCTGCTTCTCTTTCTGCTGCAGTGTGAAGCAGCTGCCTCCTTGCTACAGTAGCGCTGTTGCTCTAGAGGAGCACTGCAGCAATGCTGCCTGCTGCTGTCCTGCTCTGCACCCACCCAGCCCTACCCCTTCCTTTGCTGCAGAGGTGTCCACTCCACACACACCCATGTGTAGAATTTGCACATGCTCCCAGGGGCTGCCTCCTGCTGCACCCAGGCACACGGAGGACATATTCAGAGGGGCCTTCTGTGCAGCCCTCACAAGAGTTAGCTGCAGAGTCACCACCATTGCCTGTGAAAGATCCCTCTTTTGCAGGGGGATCTTTTCAGGTCCTCCTCAGCTGCCCCTGCTGTCCAGTAGCCCATTGTGGGGAATTTTCCCACCCCATCACAACTAGAGAAGTCCATTCTCTCCCGCTGTTGAAAATGCTGCTCCTGAAAGGGCGGATGCCCTGATGACTCGGCTCTGGCCCTGCTGCCTGGGATGACCCTGCAAAGAGACCAGTCTTGCCTCTTGGTGTCAATGCTCCCACCAAGTGAAGGTGCACATGCAAGGCAGGTGGAGAGGGAAAGAGTGTCGCTACAGGATTTTTGAAAAAACATGGAAGAAAAACAGTAGACCATATTTTTACTGCTCTGATTGTAGAAGGGAACTGGTAGCTCATTCATATAAAGTATTAGATAATTAGCTAAGAGTGCTTTTAATAATGCACTTTGGTATGTGGATTTATGATTTTAATCCAGCTTGTTAACCAGAAGATAGTAATGATCCTGGATTGTATAAGAATGAAAGAAAAAAGCTACAATTTTGCATAAGCACAACGTATTTCATATTCAGATTAATAAACTAATCCACTATCAGTTGCTATGTGGAAATGAGTGCACACCCTGGGCATAATTCAGTCAGAATTAAGCATATTTAAATTTCATTGGTCTCAAGAGGGAAGGCTTGACCATGTATTTCATTCTTCCATTGACATACAATAGATTTACATGTGGTTAGCTCTGGTTCTATGATGCCCAGCCTGCAAGCCTTGCTTTCCATCAATATGCGTTCTGTGCTTTCTATAGAGTGAAAAACAAATGCAGACATTCTTCCCACATTCAGAACAGCTTGATTTAGTAAGACAAACTGAGACTTGCTTGTTTTTTTGTTTTTTTTTAGTGGAACAGAATTCACTTTTGCTGGCAATAACTGAACCAAGTACTTCAAATATGAATCCTAACTCATATACCAGGAAACTACTTCAGTCTGGCAAGATTGATGACTTTTTAAAAAGTAAAAAAGAAAAAGAAATCTCAACAGAAACAATCTATTCAAGGCTTTTCTCCCTGGTATATCTGGTGCTCGCATGTAAAGGAACGGGGAACAGATGTTATCATTTAGAAGGCCTATTTATCAGTTGGTCATTCAAACAGTGCTTCATGTACACTGTAAACTCAAGATTTATAGGGGCTAGTTAAGTGGTAAATACATTAATTAGTGGTTTTGTTGTTTTGTGTGTTATGACATTGTGTTTTATGCTATAATTCATAAGCAAGTAAGGAACATACGGTGTAGGGAAAGACAAACCATTTGGAAAGGTAGCCCTTCTAGAGTCCGTTTTTCATGAACTTCATTCACTGATAAGCCTTTCTTAGTCTAAGTACCCAAAGTAGGTTACATACATCTTTATGAAGCATAAAGAGTACAAGTGTGTGGGTGCTCTGGTTATGCGTCCCACCTATTTTTGTACGTGCATGCTTATTTTTAGCTGCTTCATAGCATGCCTTACTGCAGCGTCGCTTCCTTGTAGCATCCAACTTACCTACAGCTCTGAACAAATCTGATGCTAACCTTTATACACACCTAGAGTGAGTCATTCTGTTTTAACACTGTACACACTGGTGGGTGGAAGCATTGTTTAAAAGGACAACCAGATTTTGGCACACCATGTTTTAAAATGCTAAGTTAAGCGCTAACGTCTCATGGAACGTAGGAAGCTTCTTCGGTGTGAGTCACTCCTGGTCCATCTCGCCCGGTATTCTCAGCAGTGACTGGCATTCACTCTACAGGTATCAGCAGGAATTTTCCAGCCCTATCTGGTGCTCTGCTGCTGGGCCATGAACAGAAGCAATGTTGAAGATGGAACCACTCAAAGAGAAAGAAATGGAGAAGGTCTCGTGAGAGCAGCAAACAAATAGAAACAAAGGCTCTTGTTTTACTTAACAAAATATGCAGATTCAGGCCTTGTGTTGGGCTTGCATAAAACTGTGGGTGACCCCATAATATCCCAGGTTGATAGAACATTATGGTATAGACTGGGCCTTCCATTTGTTACAGTGAAGAATGCTTGCGGAGGGACCATCACTTCTTTGAGTTTATTTTGTGGCTTGTGGCTCGTGGCTTGCTGCCTGTGGATGCCCTCTTGCTGCTTGCCGCCGCCATCCATGGGCGCCCACTTGCCTGCCACCACCGACAGACACTGCCCACTGGCACCCACTTGTGGCCCTCAAACAGCTGACATGCTCTGTGTGCGGCTCTGGCTCTTTTGCTGAGTGTGCCTGGCCACCCCTGGCATGTGCTGTGCATGGAGAAGGTCAGAGTTGCAATCCCTATTCCCATGAAGGACAAGAAGGAAGAAAAGGAGGAAGAGGCAAAGAAAAGATTCCAGGGGGTAACCTGGGAAGGAGAATTGTTGCCAGGCAAAGGAAACCATACTAGATGAACCGACATTCTCTTTAAGCTCAGAAACGTCACATGTTTTTTGCAATGTGTAGACTTCTTAGTCTTCTAAAAATACACATACTTGAGAGAAATTGTGTATTACAACATGCTGAGTATATTATTCACATCTACAACTACTTACATCTTATTTTCCCAACAAATGCTTCAAGAATTCCAATTTATTAGTGAGGAAATATAGGATTGCCTGCTACCTTGAGCAGGGATATGAATACTTTTGCAGAGGCAGAAGTTTCATAGAATCTGTTTCCCCATCTGTCCATAGCTTTCTCTTCTGCATTCTCCTGCACTGTGCGCATAAGTCCTGTGCTACACACATCAAATCTGTATAACCCCTGTTTGCTAATTGTCTTGGTACTAGGCAATACCCACAACATAATACCTAAATCTTTGAAGCCTGCAATGTGTGTTCATGAGGCCTGCCAAGGAGGTGTGGGTTTCATAGACTCGTGTCAAAATTATTTCCAGTGCTACCTCTAGGCATTCCTGATCCAGCCATGCACATGCACATGCACAGCAGCTGGGGCTGTAAATATGTAAGAAAGAAATATCAGGTAACGGCACCAGTCAACTGCTTAGGAGAGGAGAGGACAGATGAGGAGGGACTAATTTCAGTAACACTTTCCACTGAGCTGCTGCAGTTTGCGAAACTGCTGGTGTTCTGACGGGGCTAAAAACACAGCGCCTCAGTGGTTGCATCATTTTCATGACCTGTGTACAGCACCTGCTTGCTTCTGTGGCTCATCCTGTCCACAAGTGCAAATCTATTCCATCTGAAAGCTCTCACTTGTTGAAACCTGTAGCATGTCTGAAGTGGTGAGGGGGTGGTGGAAAAGGTGAAAGCCATTCTATTTAACAGGAAATCTCTTTGGATTACTTTGTAGTCCGAAGGATGAAGTAAGACACTGATAAAATAGCTGGTCTAGCCCATTTATATTGTGAATATATAACATTAGTCAATGAAGCAGGTTATATTTATCTGAATGCTGTGTAGGTGTAGAAGGTATTTAGTAAGATTTAACTGCGAGACTTAGTGGGTTTGTTGTAGCTTCGCTGCTATATATTTTTGTCATGTTTCTCATAAAAGAATCACTTATTAATGAATAAAGATAAGTGTATTCAGAAATAAATAACTGATGCCTGAAACCATTAATTTACCTAAAGGATTAATCAATGTTTTATTTAATTTCAGCCAGACAGGAGATCAATATTCTAGCAGGTCCCTCAGCAGCTCTGATAGTTTCACAGTAATATAGAAATTTCATCAGGAAGAATATGATTGCTGCTAATAACTGTGGAAGATGAAGGTGATGTGATTGGATTAAAAGGGAAAAGGGGACAAGAAGCCTCTAGCTGCAAGTCGGTGTACTTTTATTTGGCTAAACGCTTTTTGAATTAGTTTCTTCTCCAGGACAGCTCAGGAGCACAGCTCATTTTATTCTTCATTCTAGAGCCACTCTGTTGCAAAGGAAAGCACAGTGCATCGGCCCTGACTTCCCTGCTAGTTCTTCCTCCTGCGCTACATTATAGGTCCTTCCTGAGGGCCCCCGTGACTCTCGGCCAGGGCTGTGGGGTGCATGCAAGTTCTGCAGTGAGGAAGCAGACATGGCGATTTCCCCCTCTGCAAGGCTTCATCACATCTTGTTCTTTTTCAAATGTCATTGGAGGATAGAAAGAACTTGGGGACAGATATTATCTATGATGCGGAAGGCTGTTCCAAATGGTACATTTGTTACATTCAACCTTCTCCCCCTCAATTCACACATGATCAGGTCTAGAAAGAAATATTTGGAAAAAATGATCACTCCAACTGGATACGCATGGGTTGCCTAGAAGTAAAAGCCAGAGATTCCAGCGGGATTGATTTCCAAGTAAATGGGCACAGAAGCAGTGCGTTGGGGGACCGTATCAAGCATGGCATTTACAAGATGCATTCAGCAAGAGCGGGATGGAGGGAATGGATGGCAAGAACAGACACGAGAAGCCAGGAAGGCTCCATTATTAAACACATCTAAATTCGTTGCACACAGAAGCTCACGCCGGGCCAATAGCCAGTGGCTTCTCCAGGCTGGTTCAGATACTGCCTGACATGATTTTGTAGCCTCATTTTGCTTATCTGATCTAGCCCTTAGTTTTCCAGCAGTGGTGATAGTGGTAATGGGAGATGCGTTGTGAGTTGGTAACTAAAAATGACCTCCATCTTGTCCCATTAAGTTTCTTCAGAGAAGCTAAGCAGGCATCAATTTGTCCTTCTTGCTTAGTTTTCATTTACTGTTGTCCTTAATACAAAATGCACCGTGCCCAAAGGCTGCATTTTCTAAGTCAGTGATCTAGAATTCAGCTCCCTGCAGTCTTCCAGAGGAGCTTCAGTTTCATCATCCATCCCACAAAAAGGAACAAGGAACCCAACCAAGAAATTAAACAGGCAATCCAGCTCCTACTGCAGTCAGTCAATGGGCAAAGTGTTGTGTAAACCAGTGAGGAGGAGGACCTAGTCTACATAATTCAGCGGTACATTCACAGCCTTTGACTTCCTGTAGAACAGCTTTCAGCATTTGCTGGTAGTCATTGTTTAGACTGTCCCCAAGACTGAAGCTGGCTGTTGTAGATTTTTAAAAGCCCGATCCCCACGCAAGCTATTTTCCTGCCTTTTGTCATGTTATACCAAGCTATGGTCCTTGAGCTCTATTCTCGGTTAACAGCTGGCCACCCCTCTGCATTTGTGTTTCAGAGATTCATGTTCGGTTTACATATGCCAATATTGCACGTTTGGTTTAAGTCAGTTTGGTGTGCAGGTTCGTAGCATGCATGAATCATTGCTAATGCAAACACCAAGCACTGGAAAATTACTTGACAGAAATAACAGGTGGACAATGGAAAAGCTTTTCCAGCCTGCCTTGGAAACACCCACGCCCTTCCTAGCTGTGGTTCTTTTTGGGGAAGAAACCCAGATCAAAAGCCATTGGATTATAATATTGCGTTGTCTTGGTATTGCACACTAATTTTCACTGGCCTAATGGCTGTTACTTCAAGATACAATTACAGTGATCAGGCAGAGTAAATCTAGGTTCACTTTACCACCATTAGTGAAGTCTGTGTGGCTCTGAGCTGTGCCTACCAAATTGAACTTATGTCAGAAGTTTGTGTTGGGTTTTATAACCCTGCAGTTAAAACAAAAAGCTTTCCAGAAAAGGTTCACTCAATTTACCATCAATCATCCCAATTTTAAAAGGGAAAGTATTATAATATAGAACAGCCATAAAATGGTAAGGATATACAAATATATACAAGTGAGAAGTAAAATGATGGGAGAATGTAATATGACTTATAGAGTAATGGGCATTTTCTAAGCTGTTACACTGAATATTTATGCCTGAGCATCTGTGCATATATTGGGATGCTGCGTAATTGTCAACGGGGCATCCTGGAGGTGTAAAAGCTATGCATTGTGGGGAAGAGGGCAGGTTCAGTCAGGCCATCATTATTCTAAAGGGAGATATACTTAAAGGAATGACAGAAGGACTCATTAAGAACAGTGGGAGCGACTGAAAGGTGTATCGAAATAATGGGAGCCATCAATGCCAATGGACATGACAGCTTCCCTTGAAATACATGCAAGCTACAAAAACAGCAAGAAATGGGAGAATACACTAGGTCACAGAGATAGACCTCCCTAATAAGGGACAAATAGAAATGGTGTAGGAGAGCACAGGCAGATGCTTGAGAGAGTGGAATGACAGCTCCCAGCTATGTCATGACAGTCCCAAGGGCATCATACTAGTCACAGAATTAAGTAACCAAAGACAAATGTATTCCAGGTCTGTTCAGAAACATACTTACTTGGAAGAAACTCCTGTTGACTCTCTCATGTGTTATAATTTTTTTGCTGCGTTTTCTCTCTGTGTATATTCCAAGTGTGTTGTTCCAGGTCAGAACTCCCAGAACAATTTCTTCTAAATGTTCTTCTAAGCCTCCTTCTGAATTCACTGCGAAAAGTATTTCAATTTGACTGAACTATTTAGTGTTGTTTTCATAAGTTTTACTTTCAATATTCTGTTTTAAGCAGGCATTAAGACTTTGTCAGTGGACATGATAATGTTTGATGACACTAGAATATCTTCCCAGCATCTCTCTCTTTGCCCACCTAGCAGAAAAGGGCTAGAGGCTTCTAGCTACCGTCTTTATTACATTGAAGCAGGCCAGCCAGGCTCTGAGATGCAAAGCTTGCTGGCTCTGAGATGCAAAGAGAGTAATATAAACTGAGTAGCAAGAGGCGTCTGTGTGGATAAGAGCTGCTCATTGTGGAGTCAGTTCTTGCTCATACCAAGGGATGATTGCAAACTGAATTCTTCTCTTTCTTTCCCCACCAAATGGAGTTGGCTCCAACCTCATGGAGGTTTGCATGCTTTGTGGGCCAGACGACAGGAACACAGGACATTACTTAATTGGCCCTCTTTTGGGACTCATGGGGCTAAGAAAGTCACACTGCTCCTCTGATCCTCCCTGATCCACATGATGCAACAAGCAGGGGCTTCGTTTTCCACTCTTTTTCTCCAAGCAGCTAACCAGAGAGTGCCATGGTTTTGCACAACTGTGAGAGGCACCCCTGCTCCTCCTCTTTGGGAGCAGGAGACCATCTTTGGGGCAGCAGTGGGGAATAGGCCGGTCAGCACTGGGAGAAGAGCAGCACTGTTGGGTTAATTCCCCTGAATGAACAGGAGCAGTGAGAACCTTCTGGGAGGTGGTCCCTGGCCGGGGGCTGTGTGCCTCAACAGGGTGCCCCTGTGTTGCTTTCTCAGTCACTAGAGGGAGGCTCCATGTGCACAACTGAGCCAGTGGCGAGGCTAAGAATCAGCACTAGGGAAAGGGATGCCACCATCCAATTGATTCTCCCTCTGCCCTTTCTGCCTCCCCTTCCAGCAAGTAGACTCTTTAAAAAAGTCTATTTTCAGGCTAAATTGCGGGTTCCAGGGAGGGGGTTGAGAGGATTACAGCTGGGGAGGAAAGTATCAAGTATTCCCTGCTCCCCCCTCCCCCAGCTGTAATCCTCTACCCAGCCACCATATGCAATGATATGGCTTGGGACAACCCCTCCACTGAAGCTAGAGGGAAGCTCTTTTTCAGAGCAACTGCTGCAGGAAAGGCAGGGAGCAACAGGCTGGGGAGGCTCCTGGGCACTCACACCTTGGCTTACAGCTACACCCATTCATGATTTTACAAAGCCCTGTGCACCGCAGAACACAGGGCTGAGCAGGCGTTGTGCTTGCAGGATCTACGTTGATTTTTTAAGACTGCACAAATCAGCAAAACTTGATTTCAATGAAGCTTTTGAAACTTGATCCTACCTGAGAATGGTTCCCACTGCAAAGTGTCTTTTTTATTCTTCACATGAAAATCCATGCATACAAGCACATCAGTTGTGTGTGCATCTTTGAAATGTGTGTATTCTTCTCCCATTGGTTAAAATATTTTGTTTGCATTTGTCAAAAGCATGACTTTCTGTGGAGGGATACGGGATACGGGATACAGGATACAGGAGGAGTTTGTTTTGGGTGTCGGGATCTTTCGGATTCCTGGACTCACGGCGATGAGCCTGACTTTTTGGCAAAAGCACTGCATGTTCGCATGGACAACAGCCAGGAGGTGAGCCTAAGCAGCATCCCTTTTCCATGCATGTGACTTGCTGCCTTTGCTTGCGCTGTGCGTGCCGCAAAAGAAGCTTGCTGGCTGCGCAAGTGGACCCCTGTGAACAGCGGCAGACTTTTCCTCTGCTCGGCTCACTTCCCAACAAGGGCTGAGCATGAGAAGCAGACCACCGAGGAATGGAAGAGGGCCAGATTCTGTGGAGAATTGTTGCAGCCCTATTTTCATGCTAATTTTTCAAATGTATGCCTGCTGGTGAACACCTCTTGGAAGGACTTCAAATGGCCACCGCAGGCTTGGAAACTTCTGAATTTTCATTTTGTCCAGAAAGTGTGAACAGGAAAAATCCTGATCAAATCAATCGATCGATCGCTCGATCGATCCATCAGACAAACAAACTGCTCATTTCTCTCTAGCTGTTCTCCATCAGGAACGTAATCTCTATCGACCAAAACGTAAAATGCAAAACAGGTGCACAAGTGTTTCTCAGGAAGGTAGACCACAGAGCTG
Source organism: Varanus komodoensis (assembly GCF_004798865.1). Lineage (NCBI taxonomy): Eukaryota > Metazoa > Chordata > Lepidosauria > Squamata > Varanidae > Varanus > Varanus komodoensis. Next base: position 5,313,831 of record NW_025335349.1, on the reverse strand, counting down.
GGAAAGAAAGGGCCTCTGAGCACACGACTCATGAACTTGTTTCCAGGAATAGAACTGGAGCTTGCACAGAGCCCCCTTCACACACAGATCTACTTCTGCCTCCCCACCCCCACGGGGGCCACCTAGACAGGCTTTTGAGCAGCGGTAGGGAAAAAGGAAATTGCCGATAGGAGGACAGCACAGGCAAGCAGGCAGCTGCGTTGATCTATGGAAAAATCAGCTGGAGATCTACCAGCACACCAGGATGGACCTTCTCAGCCAGCCATGGTTATATTGCATGGTATAGACTAGTATAGTATAGACTAGTATAGTATTGTTATTGTTGTTTATATCCTGCCCTCTTTTCCTTTCAAGGAACTCAAGGCAGCTTGCATTATTTTCGCCTTCCTCTTCTCAGTCTCATCCTCAAAACAACAAGTCGGCGAGGTGGGTTGGGCTGAGACTCTGGCCCAGTGTCCCCCACGGAGCTCCATGGCTGAGTGGCGACTAGAACCCCGGTTGCCTGAGTCCCAGACCTACATTCTGAAGCACGACACCACACTGGCTCTCCGTATAATGTAAACATAGCAGGCATGATTAACAAAACACTGAATATGCAATAGTTTCACATTGGTTTTGACGATGGTATATGTAAGCAAAGGGATCCATTGCATTATTTATTTATTTAAAACTGTTATATGCTGCCCCTTATGCATAGTGTCTCAGAATGGCTTACAATCATTAAAATCAAAATACAATAAAACAATCAATAACAATATAATAAATAACATATAACCAATAAAAATAAATAAAAAGCAACTGTTAAACGTTAAAATACTAATTTTTAAAATAACAATTACATATAAAGGTTTTGACCCGACATCGAAAAGAGTATAAGCTTGGTGCCAGGCAAACCTCTCCAGGGAGTGCATTCCATAATCTATAATTATTATAACTATAAATATAATTATGCTACCCTGATCACAGAAAAAGGGTCAGGGGACAGCTAATACATTCTGGAGTTCCTTGGTTAATTCAAAGATGCTGCATAAATGATTGGCATAAGCAGTAATGAAGGAGGTCTTGAGGGAAATGAAATATGCACATGGAAGTCTTTTGGAGCTGCTCTGCATGAGGCTGTTAATCTGCTTTATCTGCTTTGGTTTCATGACAGCTTTGAGATGCAAGCTTTATATGGACATTTCTTTTCCTGCTTTTCTTCTACATAACCTCTAGATGGCACTGTGGTATAGCAGAACAGTACAATTACAGAAAGGACAAAGGCCTTTCTTTCGCTTTCAATAATACAGTATTTTCTTTGTTATAGAATAACAATAATAACAATAATAACAATGACAACAAGAACATTAGCAGCAGCAGCAACCATAACAACAATTACACCAACTTGCTGAAGTCTGTTCATTATTATTAAACTCAAGGGTCACGGTGTTGTCTAAAGAACCCATAGACAACAAAGTATAAGAAGTAGCAAACATACATTGAATCCACATTCTGTGCATCGAGCTAGACTTTAGATAGAAATCGGATTGAAATATTCCTAAAACTAGCACACAATAGAGCTTTGTATACTTTATTACTTCAGAACACAAATGAAAAATCAGATGTCTGGATGCTCTCCCCCGGCCCCCAGGGTCAAACACTTCCTGCACATGAAAAGTTGGCGAAAGTTAGGTTAAAACACTTGCCTGGAGTATTCCATATTGAGGGAGGAGGCATGCAAACATGGACCTCCTTCCATCAAACTTCTGAAATGATAATGCATTCTAGGATGTTAAAAAAGGCTTTGAACTGATTCTTACTCCCTCAGTGAAAACCTGCATTTACCAGGAACACCAAGAGAGTATTAGCAGGCTTATTTATTTATTTATTTATTTATTTATAGAATTTCTTTACTGTTCTATTAGCTCAACACTCTCTGAATGCTGTACAGAATATTTTAAAATTTACCAAGTAAAAACAACTTAAAAACAGATTTAAAACAAACACATCTACCATAAAACTTCCTAGTAACAATAATATTCCACAACATATGTAACAGCAAACAAAGCAATAGAGTACAATACATAATAACAACTATTCCACATGTTCCAAGCAATTGAAACTCAGTATAAAACTTTGCATATTTCTAAATATATGAGTATATTTAATATTTTTTTGAAATAGTGCTACCTCCAGTATCTCTTTAACTGGGTTCAAAAGTGTAGTTTTGTGTTTTGGAGCTTGTACTCCCACGTCTCCCTTTATGCAGCCTCTTGGGCAAGAAATGAAATTTTCAGTCTCACCATTTTGCCTTTTGGGAAATGGGTATTTTGTAACTGGCCACATGCATCATGGCAACATTTTATGAATGAGCAACCTGCTCGCCGCACCACAGCAGTTTTATGAACACCGATGACCCACACTCAGAAGATCCTGGCAAAAGCACCAAGTTACAGCCATAGACCTTGCAACCATTAATTATGTGTATTCTTTGTTCACCCTTCAGGAACATTGTCCACAAGAAATGGAACACCCATCAGAGACGCATCTTCTTCATATTTTCTAGAAAATGTGCCTGACACTCTGCCCACCATCAACCCAGGGACCTATGGATTAGACGGCTGAACTTCAACACACATGTTGAGCCAGAAAACCCGGCTTTCTTTTTCTGAACTTGTTCCTTAGAATGAAAATAGTGTGTTCAAGACCTATAAAAAAACCCCAGTTGATATTGGGCTGAAATGTTACTCAGTTTATTCTGAAAATCATGGAATAATGTACAAAAAGAGTGCTCTGGAAATAATATTTGGAATGTTAGAGGTGATACATTTGCAACTGTCTAGTTAAGCACTAATTTACTGCCCATCAATCAGACCCTTTGAACCCAGAAAGCGAGAGCTTATGTACATTTCACCCCTCCCCCAAAAAGCAATAAAACAATCCAGCTTTTTATTACTCCCTTTTTAGAATGTGCACATCCATCCATGCACGTTGCTTACTTGGAAGAAGAATCCAGTCTCACAGGAACATCGCAAGCCACCTTGATGCTGACTCAGACAGTTAGTCCGTCTCGCTCTGAAGCTGTTCGGGGTCTCAGGCAGGAATTTTCAAGCCCTTCCTGAGGACGCCAAGGATTGAACCTGGGGCAGTTTGCATGTAAACTGCCCTCTGCCACTGAGCCATGACCCCTCTCGTTGTAAGCAGGAATGCATAAAGTGTCCACCTGAGAGGATCTGATGGCATGCCCAACGCAATAACCTGCCTTAGTTGTGAGATTCTGAAGGAGCAAAACAGCTTTCAGAGAAGTGACTCCTGTTTAAGGCTATGAGGTAGGAGGGAGGGTTTCCATTTCCCCCTTGCTTTTAAAATAGTAAAGAACCAGCAGGTCTACACCATTTACAAAGAGCAGAGTGAGACTCTCGTCCAAGATTGCTGCCAGTGGAATTTCCCAGAATGCCTTTGGAGTGATACCACAACATGTCATGGGACTTTTTTTTTTTTTTAACAAATTAAGATATTGTTCAAAAAATGGGGATAATTGGAAAACTCTTGGTCACTTCACAAAGTTATGTAAGATAAGCAGCACTCCCTCCCCTATAAAATTTGAGGCATGTTTGCTGTTGTCTTACCTGACCTTCTGAAGTGATCTAGGAACAGTTTTTCACCCAACCTTATCTTGCAGCAAATTAGGCTGGACTAGTGAGTAAATTGCCCAGTGATCTTTATGTGTGAAGATGCATTTCATATCCATGGATATCCATTCATATCCATGTCCAACCATATTCAAAGACTCATACCTGGATTTGCATCTCCCAGGTCCAAGCCTAATGAGCTACCAATTATACCATAAGGTCTATAAGTCACAGCTGAGTCACCTGCCCATAGGTAGTGTAATTAACCAACATGCATGTGCACATAGAAAGGAAGGTGGGAAATGTCTTATTTGGCATACTAAATTATTTGGCATACTAAACTGCAGATTACCAATGCAAAATCCAAGGCAAACTCTGCATTGTAACTATATCTGTATTGTGTTATATAGAGAAAGGATAAACCCATGAGCAATGGATGCCTTCATATGATAAGGTATGGTGTATGTTTGTGGGGGGCAAGACCCACCACTTGTGGGTCTTCAGAGACTTTGGCCTGCAACTGCCGTCAACCCTACCCAGTGCTGTTGGTCAAAACACTGGAAATTTCCCCAGTTGCCCACTTTCGATTCATGAGCTAAAACCAGTGAGCTTGTTCAGACCCCCCACCCATCTTCCTACACAAACTGACCTCGAGTTGGCACGTTGTTGGTTATTGCAGTCACATTAAAAAGGTATGGAAATAGCACTGAAAAGGGGTATGGAAACCCAGTGGAACCTATTGCCTGGCAAAGCTGTGGGCTCTTCCTCACTGGAGACATTCAAAAAGCATTTGGACAGTCATCTAAATGGGATGGCATAACTTAGCGTCCTGCAACAGCAGGGGGCTGGACTCAGTGGCCTTCTGGCCCCTTCCAAATCTACTATTCTATGATTGTATGATTCTGTGAGTCTATGAAATATCAAGACAAGCAAAGAAAGTGGCTGCCTAGAATGTATTTATGCCAATTTCTTCAATTTGATTTATACCACTGCCCAGTACCAAGAGCTCATCCTTGGTTTCTGCATGAATGCACAGATGAGACAGCTCTCTCCTCTCACAGGCCTTACAATCCAACAGTTTGTCTCTGGAAACTGCTGTATGCTGGAAAGTTGGATCTTGTGCTACTACACTTACCTGAAATAGGACTGGATGGAAAAGGCAGCCCAAAGGGGTGTCTGAGCTTATGCTTGCAGGACATCCAAACAAAATGGCCCATTTGGAGAAGACCGTGGTAGAATAAGTTCCTATTGTAATTCCGCAGCATTTCTGGACTGGTGTCACAACCAGCTCAAACTGGTGGCGATACCAGAACATTAGAAGCTTCCTTACAAGTGGTCCAAAGTGTTACCTCACGGATGGCAACAGCATTTCAGGGCTTCAGGGATGCTTGGCATACAGGAGGCAGATTCTACCATGAAGCGACAGCTGTTCCTTTTAAAGGATTGGTACATGCTATAGACATTCGCAAGAGATCATTATTTCTCATCAGCAACAAATTCTTATCTGCCCCAGGCTATTTATACATGGGTGTACATATAAGACCAAAATGATTTTAATAGTGCATAATCTGGCTAGATACTGTAAATAGCAAGTTAATTGAAAAATGCAGCAGTTAATGAAATGACAAGCCGTGCTTCTTTAGGCAATTGTTCTTGTATTTTTGAAACATAAATGCTTCAATAAAAGACATACTTGGTATCCTGCTTGAAGCAACAGGCCTCAAACAGAGCTGATACAAATGCATGCTTCAGTGAACTTATATTAACATTACATAATTATAAAAGCAACATACGCATTTCATCCATTACATGCAAGATAACATGTTTCCCTCAAGCAGTCTTGTTCTAATTTTATTTATTTTATTTATGTTCTCACTTTTCTTCAATAGCTCAGGATGGGTTATGTTACTTGATCTTTGTAACTGCCTGTGAGATAATGTCGATCGCAAGACAGTAACTTATTCAGTAATCGGTTGCAGGCCACGTGTAAGCAGAGGGTTGGATGAAATCCAGAGGTGTGTGTGGCTGGGTCTTCCTCTTTGACAACCCTTTTCTCACGCCTTCTCTCTCCCTCTGGTGTTAGGGATCGGCCCATTGTAACTGGGCCTCTGAATGTGGTGCTCTGGGAAGCTATTTGGCCCACCTCCCTGCTACTGTTCATGGACCCTTGTGGAAATGATGAACTCTGTTGCATCGGATCCCCCTGGAATTGCTGGCTTCTTGCCTGCATCTGCTTCCCCTCCTGATGCTTCCTCCTTGATTTTTTCAGCATGGGTTTTCCCCTAACCTCAAATGTCCTCTTCTCCCTGTTCATACATTCCTTTGGACAAGTCTTAAGCAGACAAGGCCCTTTACAGACACAGACTCCAGATTCTAGGTAAAATAGCAAATAGAAATGCATGCTTTCTATATCATTTTGTTTTTCCTGTGGCCCTGAGCCCCAGAGTTTTTCAGTCCAGGCACTGCTCCTGTCCCTTCCCCACTTACATCCCACCCTGCAAGCTGCCAGAGCAGCAGAAGGGCATTGAAAATTGGACTGAGGAGGTCATATGAAGTCAGCGATGGGCTACAAAATGGGGTGCAAAATGGCTGGCCCTGGTCTAAGGCAATTTGTCTTGCCTACTGATTCTCCCCCGCAGGTGCCTGGTCCTCCTCTCCCAACCTTTGCAGTGTGAGGCAAACACAGGACTTGCAAAGCCCCACATGTGTCTTTCCCAGTGTACTGACCCTGCAGCGCCTCTTGACATGGCGGCCACAGAGAGACTTTCTGCCCCAGGCTGTCAGTGCGATGTCAGGACACCCAGAGCATGGGGGGATTAACCCAGAGGGCAGCAGTAACCCAGAGAGCAGACCTGCTTTTTTGCCATGCCACAAGCATGATTTGAATGCTTTGATATTTTCCGCTAGATAGATTTATACATACTTACACACACATCCACTGGAGAAGCAGAAAAATAAGCCACACATTTAATTGTTCATTTAAAAACAACTCAGTACTGAGCCATCCTTTCCGGCCCCAAAACACACACTCTTTTCCCAGTGGAAGAGATCTGTTTTCCTTCATCCAAAACACTGCACTTCCATGTTCTCCTCCGCTGGTGTGTGCTGATGATGAGATGCGGCAGGGTGAGAGCCATGATTTTCATTTTTCTACATTGCATCTATTTTATTTATTTTCGCCCCCAGGAGAAACTGGGAACACGGGCCAATATTAATGAAATAACCAAGGGCTTAGGCAGCTCCAGAGCGAACTACCGTTCTGCTGCCTGGGCAGTGATATTACTCCTCATTAAAATACTGGGGAGGCTCATCTCCCATTCCGTTACATATCCTTAACAACTGTTTTCCAGGCGATGTGCACATCTTAGACACGGCAAAGAGACGGGGGCGGCAGGACTAGTTTTCCCTCTGGTGCTCACTTTTGCCCTCTCCGCCTGTAAGAGTGGCAACTAGCTGAGAGACTATTTGAAGTGACTCACTGGTCAGCGGGATGTGGTGCTGCTGCTTTGAGAAAATGATGAATGATTTGGAGTTCTTGATGCAGGATGTAGTTGAAATAAAGGACACAAGTCCCAAAGGCATATTGGACGAAGTATCTGTGAAAGCTTAGAAACAGCAACAGAGATTTCTGTAATAAACTCAGTATCAATAAAGATCTCTGGATCTTCAGAGGGCATAGCATTAATCTTCTCCTCTCCACTCTGGAATACAAAGTTAACATTGCTTTTTTGCCTCCTTTCCGTTGCAAGTGGGGAGGGAGGCAGATTTGGAAGAAAGATGGTTGCAGTCAGCTGGTTTATTGCTTATTATTCTAGGTGCTTTTTCACATGTTCTCATGTTCCTGGTGTGTTTATCAGTATGCTTGTCTCTAAGTCAATAAAATAAATTACTGGTGCATGTACGGAACTTCAGATAACAGCACAGGCTACAGTGCATGCATAAGCAGGAAGGAAAATACGGAAACAGAACCAGGAATGTCCATTCAGTTTAGAAGCACAGGTGGAAGCTTTCGGTGCTTCTTTTGGAGGGTGTGGAATTATGTAATAAAAAGGTCTGGTCTGATATATTTTGCTTCCTGAGGTGAAAGACAAGGTGGTACCCTCTCCCCAGCTGGATTGGCCATTGATGAAACAGCCTGGGACAGCAGGGTAGCTAAGGGGTCTGAAAACAACCCATGTGGAATATGCTGGTTTTGCCTGCAAGAGAGGGGGTCACCTAGGAACCCAGGAGGAGCATCCGAGGGGGCTGCCACTGCTGCCCCCCAGGAACTGCCACCTGAAGTGCTTGCCTTTCTCTGCCTTATGGAAGGGCCATCCCTAAACACATGCATGCAAAACTCACTGAGTGCTTGCACCAGCTTTACTGAGTCATATTTCTCATCGGAACAAGAAAAAGTGACAGGATGTCATTTTATAGACACTGGGCAATGTCAATTAGCAAGACTGACTCTCTGATGCTTTTAAAGCAATCAGTAGCTCACTGGATCACAGCCGTATTACATATATTCCCCCACCCCTGAACAATTCAGCTTATTATAATTGCCTTTTCTCATGCGTGATTCAGTGCCCGTAAGCTCAACTTTCACACTCAGAAAGAATGTTACCATAGGAATAGAACACAATTTAAATGAAGCTACATGCTGGCTTCCGCCATACAGGCAGATTGTGTGCTGGGTGTACGTGTGTGTCATCTATACACTGGTGAAGAACAAACAGACCTGTTCAGCAGTGCAGAGGCTGCTCCAAGCGGAGCTGCTGTAAAGGGCCCAGTAACCAGCACAAAGCAATGGCCCAGCTCTCCTCATTGGACGGAAGTTAACAAGAAACTGTACACGGAGTAGTTTCTCTATACCATAATGTGTGTGGGTATTCTGTTCAGCCAGTCTTCCTTTCTTCCTGGCTCATTGGGGAATGGGGTGGGGACACATATGTTTGGTTCACAGTTTAGGATGCATTTACCTAATTGTGCATTTCCTGATCAGTGCATGAAGCAAAGTCAGTTACCCTTTCGAATTTTCTATTCTCCATATACCCCACCCCAATATAATTCTCCGTTCCTAAAATGTTTACGAAAATATGTATTTGAGAAAAGTGCTCACAAAATGATGTGTCAACAAGTGAAAGTAAAGTTTTAAAAATGCATTCTGCTAGGATAATTATTTGCAAAACTTTTATATTGAGCACATATATATATATATATATATATATATATATATATATATATATATTACATATGCTATCTTTCATGCAAATCTAAATTTTCCCTTGGGTTTGGAACAAACTGAACTTAAGATTGGAAAAAGTCTGAAAGTATAGAATAAAGCATATTTAAGACTGGAAGATGGAAAAGCAAGAGAAGATGAAATGAACAGTTTCATGCATTCCTACTTTAAATCCTAGATTCATGTCACAACATATGTTTGCCTCAAAGTATTTGCATGAAAATTAGTAATATTTAAGAAGGTTTAAGAGCTGCCCTTCAACAGTTGAAAGGGGGTTTTGGCAGGCTGTGACCACCTAAATACCCCACCTGGTGGTTTTACAGATGTCACAACTTTTGTAAGATGTCCAAATAGTCAGTCCTTTTGCACCATTTCAACCAAGAAAGTTGGACTGCCAACCACACCAGCCAGAAGAGAAGTCTTGGAGAACTGGTGGGCTTTTTCTGAACACTCAGAAAGCAGAGGGGAGGGTACTCACCTTCATCACTAATCCAAGCCACAGCTGCCTTTGCCTGGTAGAGAAAAGCTACCTTTTTTTGTGAGTGTGGAGGGTCTTTGGAAGGGACACTCAAGCTGCCCTAAGGAAAGCCAGTTGTCAGTTCTCTTTTGATTTTGACAGTGAAGACACTGGCAGTAGCCAGACAAGGATCTCCGGGATGTGTTGATTCACAGCACAGACATTCTTTGCAGAAGATGGATTTATTTGGTTCAGTTCCTCTCTGCTTAGGTTTTCCGCTCATCCATCCTGGAAGCTTTCATCTCTTTAGCTACACGAGAGAAGCAGTGATTGGGATGTTCCATTTCCCAGTTTTTCAAGCTGTTACTCAGACATTTAACTACAATTGTTTTCTTCTTCTGCCCTTTATTAGAAATGACAAAACATTAGACTAAACTTTAAAGAATATGCTGAATACATGCAGCCGTGATTTTCTCACATACGGTGAGGATAGTGAGCACACAGACACAGCACAATTGCAACAGCTGGACTGAAATGACAAAGCAAAATAGCTCCTCAGGAGCTATTACAAGCTACCTTGTCAATCATCCATAAAGTAAGAAGACTTTTTCTCAGTGCAGCTCCAGTTGTTTTTGACAGGATAAAAAGCCAGGAATCCTGCATTCCCCAAATGAGCATCATGGTTTGTACATGCCCCACTTACATGGCGTTGGAAAGATTACTGCTGTTCGCCCATCTCTTCTGGAGCTAAGGAACCTCACTCCCTTTCTGGATTGCAGAAGAAAACTCCACATTAGCTCCCACGTGAAGCATCAGATGGCCTATAAAGCCCATCAGCCTGAGATAATAGTCAATAGGAAGGGGCAATGGGATCGCAAGTAGGGATGTGCCAGGGGGTGGGGATTCATTGGATCCCCTGAGCTCAGATCCCTGGACTTCAGTCCCCTTTGCAGTGCCCCTGAATTTGAGCTCCTGGTGAGTTGTCTCAGCATTCATGGGGCACTCACCATGAATCGCACCCCAGGCCCCATGCATGACCAGCATCCCCACCAGCAGTTGGGTGGGAAGAAGGTTGGCTGCCAGGAATGGTGCCTGCCCTGCCTGCTTGCAGCTCCCTCTTCTGCAGATGCCAGACGGTTCCTTTCACCCTAGTGTGGGTCAAGCCATGGGGTGGGGGCTGGGCACAGGCTGCTCATGCCAAATTAATTAATTAATTATATTTATTTAAAACATTTTTATGCCGCCCCCATTGCAAGAAATTAGAATTGAGTTGGTGGCCAGCCAGCTTAGGAGAGGAATTGTAATCCTTCCTTCTGGATTCATACAGGCCTCAGGGTTTTGAGGCCCAGTGTGGAGATACAGATGGCCTTTGAGGATGGCCTAACTCACCTCTCCTGCACAAAGTCTGCAGACGCTACTCTGCAGGACTAAGTTGTCTTGCCCAATACAGTTACAGGACTGCCTGCCTAGAAGAGATGCCCATACTGCTTTCCTTTTGTAGATCTGTTTAATTCAATTAATGTGGCCGAGCTTATACCAAAGTTTCTGCATCTCATCTCCTTATTTCTCCCTGCCCTTCACTCACAGTTATAAAGCTCAAGGATGCTCCTAGCCCAGCCAGGGAAATATGGAAAACTGGGAGTGGCAGCAACATATCAGAGTATATGTTTGGTATAATTACTCATTAATACTGAAGAGCCTTCTAAGTCACAGGGAGGTGGCTGAACATCGCACTATATACAAACCATGGGATCACATGGAAATGTTTCATATGTATTGTATGACATGTAGGGTTGGCACACTACTCAGTTGAACAGACCAATATCGTCAGCAAACCAGTCAGCTTATTGTGAAGGTTGCTTAAGGAATGTGATCTTTGTGTGTCCTGTAATTCTTGGACTCGTATGTGGCCCAGAAGTGAGTTATCTACAAGCCTCTGTGTCTCCCATCTGCTCTGATGCAGTTCTTAACTAAAAAAACAAAAAAAAAAAAATGGGGGGGTGGGATATACATCTGTTTGAAACTATGCATTTTGAAAGAAAATATATATAATATATATAGAAGCATGGATTTTCTTGCAGATTTTAACAATAGAAACTTAAAGCAGAAATGATACAGAATAAACGTACAGAGGAATGCATGGAAAAATGACATGAATCCAGACAGGAATTGGCTCATCCTTGCCTGATACCCACCCTAACAAATGCTTAGATTAGGGTTGAGGAAGCAGTGGCCTTCTAAATGTTCTTGGGGACCCACTGTTTGCAGCCCAGGCACATGGACAAAAATAAGGGGTGATGAGAGTTGTACAGTTACAACATCTGGAAGGCCCAGGTTCCTTATTCCCAATGTATTTATTATATTTATAGCCACCTTTTCCCCCCTACATGGTCCTACAAGGAATCCAATCCATGGTCCCACTTGGAATCGTGCACAATTCCTCTCTTGCTCACAACAACCATGTGAAGCAGGTGAAGTCGATGACTGCCCCAAAGCCACCCAGGACGCTTTATGAACTGGAATCTGGATCCCCCAAATCCCAGTCCAGACTCTAATCATTATGCCACACAGGCCTTGGATAACAAAACATGTGTTCCTGGTATAATATATATAGAGACATACACGCAGACAAGCAGTGCACCGAAATGAGTGATATGGAAAACAAAATCAATGATACTTCAGTTATAAGGCTGAACAGAGCTTTGAAAATCCTCCTAAGCACTCAACAGATGCTACTAAGTGTTAAGAAAGAGCCTGTAAACAGTGTAACAGCATGAAGTGCAGTCTGTTCTTCAGCTGCACAAGGCAAACTCAGTCCTTGGAATTTAAATGACTTTGTCATCCTGACTTCCTTCTTGTTTTAGGTAAAATTTATGTATTATGAGCCCATAAAGACCACCATTCAGGCTTCAGACTGTTGTACTGTTCTCACAAAGCAGGAAGGAGGCACCGTTTTGCGAGGGCACACAGTTTGAAGAACACCTGTCAGCTACAAGAAGAAATGAACCGCCACGAGGACGGGCGGCAGGGGCAGGGGATGCGGTGGCAGAGCGAACGGGAGCGCGTCACGCAGGCCACGGGGGACTTCTCTCTTGCATGTCCAGCAGCAAATGGGACAAACCATGCATGGCAGCGTCGGTCGCAAATGGAGGGGCACTCTGAGGGCAACCACACTGAAAGACTTCTGCGGCATATCAGATTGGCTGATGGAACTGTCACAGTCTGCAATCATTCCCCATGCGAGATGCGGATGCAAATGGCATTTCCTTTTGTTTATCTTCTTGGCCCTGCTTTTTGATCTAGGTCTGTAGGAGGGTTGGCACATCTAATTTCTCTGCATTTCATTCTCATGGTTTTGTTTACTTTTGTGTGAATTTCCCCATGTGCATTTTTTTCTGTGTACTTTCCCATCACATATATCTTTGTGTGTGTGTGTGTGTGTGTGTGTGTGTGTGTGTGTGTTTGTGTGTGTGTTTTAATAAAGAACTGCATCAGAACATTTGGAAAAGTGGAGAACTTGTCATTCAACTATGCTCCAATTTGTGTATTCTTTGGAAGTTTGCAAATCTGGTTAATTTCCATACAAATCCATAAAAATGGAAGAAATTTCTTATCCACCCTAGTCTAAAGCTAGGAGATTTCTGGAGAAACAAATCACTATAACCCAAACATTTTCTGAAAGAGTGCTGTTTTAGCCAGTTATACAAGATACACTGCCAGATAATACAGAGGAATGGAAACGAACATCCTTGGGACAGAATTCCACAATTTTATCACTATTGCTAGAAAACAGTACATGTATGACACTAGCTTATGCTTTTAAAAACCTATGGCTAGGAGGCAATATTTAAGAATAGGAGATATCTGGCATTGGAAATAACAAATTATATTTGTTCGGATGCATTTCAGTAGAACTATATATATGAATTCCATCATATTATTCATCCTTGACTTATCCCTACCACCACCTCCAAGTGGCCACCTTCTACTACCTTCCTTTGAAAAGGAACAGGAGAACAAGGCAAAAAAAAAAAAAAAAAAGACTTCAAGCACTGTCCTCCTTCCCAAGGGCCTGCCTCCAGTATCCTTGTCCAGTGGAAAGGATCCTGACAACCTTATATGCTTTGATCTAGTTTTATTGTGGTTTTAAACATGCATTTTGCTTTTACTCAAGCTGCTTTGAAAGGATTTGTATCTTTAAAGCAGGATAGATATAATTTGAATAAATAAGTAATATTAGCTTCACAGACTTCAACAGTTTGGCTAATGGGATGATCATGCAAATTACTCTTGTTGGTATCTATAAAACTTATTTTCAGCCTCCAGTATCAGGGCATATTGACCATTTTATATGCACTGAATTTCTGAACATGTTTGTTCTGGAAGTGGTATCAAGTCATCACAGTTCCTCTTCTTTAGTATCATGGAAAAGAAGGTTCAACTGATGAAATGGTGCTATATACGACTATATCTATCTATCTATCTATCTATCTATCTATCTATCTATCAAGCAAGAGAAACATACATGAGAATATGCATGTATGAATAATTACGATTGCCCTGTCATTTTATATCTTACAATGCAAAATTGACATGGTACTGACATGATCTGAATGTTCACTCTGCGTTATTATGAAACCTAGCATTAGCTGCATAAGGGGTCATTTTTGATCTGAGACAGAAGTTCCTTAGGCAAGGTCAGTGCTGCCTATAGGAAGGTCTTCATGTTTGCCCCAAGAGGTTTGAATAAGCATAAGAATTAATTTCTGCTTTCAGTTGAGCCTAGCTATTATGCATAAATTACCTGGAAAGTCCAGAACCTAGAAATTGCCTAGTACAAATAATTTATGATTTAATTTTTCCTGCTGCAATGAATAACAACCGAATCTGCATAACTACATTGGGCCTACTGATGGTTCCTCTACAGGACAATACTGTGGCCTACAAATGTGAAATCCTTATAAAAAAGCTTTCTCTTAATGGGTTGGTTTTTTTTTTAAATTCTGTTTGCTGGAGGTTTTAACTCAATTTTTGACTTTCAAAGGCGACTAAGATGACCTGTAGTTGACCTCCTTTTGTGCCTTTAGATGGGGTGCTTTTTTTAGAGTACAGAAATACCACACTGAATTCTTACGTAAAATTTGGGATTTTTTTTTTTTACCCCAGGCATGTTTTGGTTTATAAAAAGAATTCTGTAAGAGGCAGGAGGCTGAAATGTAGAGACATTTTTTTACTATTTTGATTTTGACCTAGGAAGACTAAATTGTCGCTCTGCTTACATGTAAACTACACAACAGAATGTGAGCATTGGCAATGCTAGTTACCCCAACCTGTGGAATGAAGTAGGAGCAATCCCATTCATGTTTTAGCTGAGAGTAAACTCTGCTAAATTCAGTGGGGCATACCTCTGAATCAACATGCCTGAGAATCAGAGTGCTCTGTTAAAGAAGGGAGGATGCAGTCATGAAATCTGCACTGAGAATACCATTAATGGACAGATGACTTTTATGATCTCAATTCATCCCCAAATGAAATCACTACCTGGAGAGATCCTTGGACAGCTGAGCTACTAGCAATGCTCTTGCATGCAGCAGGTTGTGTACCTACCACACCTGGGCAAGCTAGGACGCTCTTTACTGCAAGGGTGATTACCAGGCAGTCCATAGCAAGATGTACTGCACAGAGGTGGCATCAAATCCTGAGAATGCTCACATCTTCGAAGCAGCTTCATCATGTTTGTGGAAATGCAGGCCTTGAGATGGCAACGTTTTGCCCATACAAAATGGTCAGGGAGGTAGCATTTGTAAAAAAAATTAACACTTCTATTACTTCTTGGTGTTGAATGGACTTTCTAAAACCACAGGTTCCCCAAATAGGTATTAGAAAGGCAAGCAGAGTCATTTAGACCCAAAATCATTTATCTTTTACCTCCTTTACTCTGCTGTACTCTTGTGCTCTTTTGTTATTCTCTGGATTTTCTTTGTGGTATTTGGTAGAAAAGCAGAACATTTCAAATGAAGAAAGATCAGTCTTTACCCTTTCATGGAAAATCAATATCCTTTGTGGTTTCTTCAGCTTACTTAGACTTTGTCAAATGTTGAATATGCCCCAGAAAGCCCTTCCGGTGTTCATCAATTATTGTTTTACTCCAAGCACCATATGAACTAAAATATGCTTTTTACTTGACAAATGAAAAAAGAAAACTTTGGCACTTTATTATGGTGCACTTAAGATGTGAATGCTTCAGGGGGGGTGTGTGGGGGAGTGGGTGGTTTGTCAGCAATTTTGTAAAGCATCACATGGTTGCACAGATTCGATGTCCATTTGGAAGCAGACAAGAGGGGGAAAACACTATTGATTTCTCAGCTATGCAATACTGTGTTTCCAGTGTAAAAGCTTCTATAGCGGGGTGACATTTCATTTAGAGCACCACTTAGCTGGTAAATAATTTCTCATCATTTTAAGGCTGCAATCTTAGAAACCCTTGCGAAGGGAGAACAGTTCATACTGAACTCGGTGCGAGTTGATATGCAGAGCAATCCTAAGCATATTTGATCCAAACAAACTCTTAGTAAAAAAAAATAATCAGGGCAAAAGTAGATATTAGAGAGGAGAAAAGATCTCCTTACAGGTTCATGACTGTTGAAGGAATGGTAGGGCTACTTGAAACTTGAGTGTTTTTACACGCAAAATCACACTCTGAAGGGGAAAATACACACACACACACACACACACACACAACACTGGAGATCCTGCTGCTCCAAGTGAAATAGCAGTTATGGGGGATTTTGAGTGCAAATGAATGGAGAAGATAGAGTTATGCAGTCACAAACAAATTCCTTCTCCATTGAAGCTGCTGCTTTTTATTAAAAGGAAAAGATTGTTTGTGTAACAGCATGTTTGGCTCACTTGCTTTCATTCATTCATTCATTCATTTCAGAAGATGTTGGGTTGGATCCAGCCCTAGATTTCTGTGAATGGAAAGCCTCCTTCCATTTGCGGAAGGGACTGAGATCCAGCAGGGATTGCCACTAGAGGAAAGCAGGGGGAGGGAGCAGTTTTTCTTCCCTGTGCAAATTCCAGCCCCAATTCCCATATTGACCTTCCAGAGCAACTTCTCATGGTGCAGCTGATGAAAAGGTCAACAAGAGATGAGGCGGTTGACAATACTGAGTTGTTCTTCTGAGGGGGAATGCCTGGCTGGTCTGTGTCTGCTTCGGGATGTATTTGAGTCCCAATACAGCAGAATATAAGCTGCTCTCCTGCATCAACCACAGAATACTGAAACAGAAATCAGAAGAAATTAATGGTGAGATGCCTAATTCTGCTTCTTAAAGCAGTCTCTTTCCAAGAGATTTGAAAGAGGATGCTCCATCCAAGTTTAACCATTCTTCATCCCATGTTTTGTTTTTGGTTTTAGTGATTGTGAGAGGAGGAAGGAGGTATATGGCTGATGACTCATAGCTGTGATATTTTCTCCTGTGACTCAAAATAAATTCTGAGCTCAGGCTCCAGGTTTTTCTTACCCAGTCTACTTTTAATGAGCACATTTCAACGATATTGAATTTTAGCCTACTGCAGCTCTGTGTAAACACTTGAGAGCTAATGAATACAGCAAGTAGAAAAAGTTACTTAGGCCTGAAAGGGTAGCAAGAATGTAATATCTCCTGTGTTTCTTTTGCCAGGAAACCTCTTTTGTAAGACTTTTAATACAATTGATCATAATTTATAAAAACAGTACTTCAGTTTTCAAAACTTAGCAGTTCAGATAGACAGTAAATACTGAGGCTGATCATTTATAGTTGAGGATAACTTTGCTAGCTTACTAAAGTCTTTCTCAGGTGCATTTTCTCTCTTGAAGGAGACAGGTAATTTTCTTTAAGGCATTTAGGATGTACTTCTATATGTGTCTACTCAAAAATAAGCCACACTGGCTGCAGCAGCACTTATAATTAAGTGTATACAGCCTAAGGCTGGCCACCTATGCATAAGGCCCATTGAACTCAATAAGGTTTATTTCTGAATAGGCAGGCATGGAATTGCACTGTCAGGGATATAACGTGACTTCATTGTTGCTCATTGTGGTCTAGAATTTCTTCAAATTCTGCCAGAAAGAACTTGCATGGCTGAGAATATTAACAAGAGAAAAAACAAGGGCAGAATGCATTAATAGAGTGTGTGAGTTCACTCAGAATTTATGCCTTGGAAATGATAAAAATACAGCATGGTAGTATTTTAATATCATCTTGGCCTGTTCTCTCTCTGTCTTCTCCTCCCTCCTCCTCTGTAGTTTCCCCACTTTTTAGAAATCAAACATCCATTGGAAACTGGCTATTTTAAATGTGAATTTATTTTAGCATACAAATACTAACAAATCACATTTTCCATCTTGCAAAAGCAGCAGTTTTACAAGCAGGTCAAGGAATAGATCAAACTCAAAGACATTATTCATTCAAGCATTGGGCTGTGCCTGTTGCCTATTTTCTTTGCCCACTTTGGTCATAATCCAGGTGAGCACATGTAATTTACAGATCTTCTGAAATTTTCAGGTTCCAGCAGCTGTTCTCATAAACTTCTAAACTCTTCTACATTTCCCTTAGAAAAAATGTGAACCATTTTTTCTAAGTTCCTTGGGAAAGGCTACTTATGAGTGGTACATTGGGATGTAGGGATTTTATTTAAACCATTCTCTGTGTTCTTCGAGGTTGGTCAGGTAAGGTTCTGATGATCATGCCTGGAATCCACCCCTCTTCTGCTCATCAGATGTCTCTCATGCTTGGCACTAGGAAGTGAGTCAAGCCGAGAGAAGATCCACGAATGTCCATGAAATGCTGGTTATGTGACCGGCAACCCTCTTCTGCAGCATATGCAATGGAAGCAAAGGCTGCAAGTCACGGGTGCAGAAGAGGAATGTAGCCATATGGGGCTCAACTCCATGAATGTAACATGTATGTTGGTCCACTGGTCAGGAAGCTGGAGTCATGGTTGTAAGAAAGCTGGCTGGAGTTGTGGGAGCTGAGCCCAAGGAATACAATGGATATCGAAAAAAACCTCTTTGGAAAAGAGACAATTGTAATTTATATGACTTTTACTGATATACAGTAATTTGTGGGAGAGAGATTGGAGGTGTATAAAACAATGGCAGTTTTTAAAAAGGCATCTATATTAGCATATTTTCCAATAAACTGCATGTGACTAAATTTGTGTACAGTACTGCAAGGTGAAAAGCTGTGCTGAAAGTCCATGGCATCTATGTGTTCCGGAAAATGCCAGCTCACCAGCTTAGCATGCTGAAGGTTCTGGGTTCAGTCACTGGCAGCTGCAGGACTGAGGGAGGGCAAGACGCCTACCTGAAACCCTGGATTGTCATATCAGCCAGTGTTAGCAGTTCTGAATCAGATGGACCCATGAATTGCTGTGGCACAAGGCAGCTTCTGATGTTCCTGTTACAGATTCTGCCAAGTACGAAACTTTCGGATTAAAGGATATCAGGGACTGTAAAAAGTATATTCCACAGCTTTAGGTAAATGCGGTTAAAAGGACCATGTGCCAAGATAAAGAGCAATTTCAATCAAATTTTTGAATCTTTATTTAATTATACAGTGCACTGATAGCATTTCCTTACACACATTTCATATTATGGAAAAACATCTGCATGATCTGTTTACTGGTTATCATTTTGTATTCTTAGCACAGTTCTGCTAATGGACTATACAGAAATTCTTTTATAATGTAGTTATGTATCCTTCCAAAAGTTCTATGGACCACAAATTATATAACCAAAAATTAAATGCAGCGATTTTGTTATAAGAATTCCCAATCATCTGCAACATTTATCTATAGGATTATGTTTTCAGTTTTGTTCATATCCACAGAGAAATGGTTTGCATTGAGCACTGCCAGCCATACAACTTAAGTTGAATTAAACAGATAGTATGGCAAGAGCTTTTTTCTGTTTTAATGTCATCTCATTTCTCTCGAATGGTACCACGTATATTGGTTCAGTATCATTTGAAAGAAACGAATGTTGTAAATAACACCCCCTGAAGCCTATGAGAAATTATTGCAGATGTGCTCATCCTAAGAACCCCTTGTCATAAACATGCAGGGCAGAAATGAAATATATCTCATAGAGAGAGGGAGAGAGAGTCTGACAAACTTGTCTACCACCGTGCTCTTACAGTTAAGTCTTATACTTAACTCTTACAGTTAGCTACACTTCTGTGTTTGAATCCCTGTGCTTGTAACTATGTTATGGCGCTGGATTAGGATTGCCACCATTTTATTTGTTCCAATTGGGTCTTTATGTGACATGCAAGTACAACATGGTCCTCCTTCACTTGGGGCAGCCGTGCCCAATGGAATGTGGCTGATGCTGATGAGTGAGTGTCTTGCTCAGTTCGTATTTTAGAAGATCATCAAATATTCACAATTGTCTTCATCAACAGGACAGAGAGAACTTCTGAAGGAAGGAAGGAAGGAATTGACTGTGTATGTGGGGAGTGAAATGGAGAGATTTATTCATCCTTATAACACTATATAGTTTGTTTGTTTATTTTATTTCTATACTGCCTGTAACCAAAGCTCTCTGGGTGCTATTCTCAATTTTATGCTGCAGTCTTAACTCTTTAAATTTTTATACTGTATGTTATTCCTACATTTCCCTTTCCTTCCTCTGTTTGGCAAAGTTTAGACTTTCATCCGTGACAATCTGAATTCTTATGTCTGTAAAGTGCTGTTCATTTTAATGCTGCTACATAAATGACTTTAAGTAACGAACAGGACCTGCCACAAAATGTTGCAGTACAGAATGTTCTTATTCAGACACTTCCAGACAGCCAGGCCCCTTTCCAGAGTATTCTATGCCATCTCCCTCCCTTTCTTGTCCTTCCCCTCCAGCATTTCAAAGTATCCAGTGGTCCTTATTGAACTGTGAGATTTTTGCTCACCCCCCTTTCTTGATTATTTATTTATTTTTCTACTTTGGGAGTACCTCTCAGCCTACTCTTATCTCACCCTTGTGTTTGTGTGGCTGTATTGGCTCTGGAAGAAATGAGTTTGCTATTAGCATATATGATAAATAAAGATGTCTGTCCAAAGGCGCTTATAGCCCAGGGAGTATTCAGTCTAAATTCAGCATTTATCTGAATTGGAATGAAAATGGAAATACACAGCCCCAACTGCTGTTTCTGGCTACACACCCAGTGTTGCATGAAGCTATATCTGGATCAAAGCCATCATAAATGGTTTACAGAAAGCTTCCTCTTATACCTGAAAATTATTAAGAATTTCTAAAGAAGAGAGCTGACAATGAAACACAGCTAGTTTCATGAGAAACATTCAAGGACGACAGAGTGTAAAAAAGTTGGTCAGTAAAGAACTACGTGTGTTTCCTTTACCCAAATATTTCAAAATTCTTCCCTGTCCCAATAATTAGAATTTCTCTCACCATATATTCCAGAGTATAGGCAATCCTCGGCACCAGAAATAGTGAGGCAAAAATTGGGAGTCGCCTTATACACCAGGTGAAACATTTTCATTCTATTATACCCATCGTTTAAAAAGGGTAGATAATAAAGACAGCTGTATTACAAGCTCAATTTTTAAAAGAATCATTAAGAAGACTTCTTGCTGGTACCAGGGGAGCAGATCCTGCATCGTGTTGCATCCCAAGCATGCATGCGGATGAAGAGCCGGAGAGTCCGTGTGCCGTTCCAGGCTGGCTGATGTGGCAGCGGCAGCAGTAACAGCCGGGGGGGGGGGAGTGTTCCGCAGAATGCTGCCCATGTGGGTCTCTTCCCCCTGGCGCCCACCCCCCTGCGCCCGTTGGTGGTGCTGGTGCTGACTGTCCTCCCCAGGTGACCCCAGCCAGCCAGCACTCTTGCGTGTCTCTGTCGGCTTGCAGATTGGAGAAGGAACATGACCATTAACTGCTAGCTGGTGTATAAGAGCCCCTTGGAACGGAAAATAACAGAACAAAAGTTGGGGGTCATCTTATAGACCCGACGCATGACGAACCCCAGAAAAACAGCCCAGATATTGACCCCATCTTATACATGAGTCACCTTATATGCTGGTATATGCAGTACATTTCCTACAGTATACTCTTACACATGCCTGTCAGTACCACAGGAGGTGTTCTTATGGATACCACTTGCTGGGGAGCATGGGCAAAAGGGTGTGGTGCACACAGCTTGCTTATGGGACCTCATGGCTCACTGAGTGGCCACTGCCTGCAGAGAGGTGGCCGGGGGAGGGCTGGTTCCGATCCAGTGTGGTGCCTCTTCTGCTCAGTGGTAAGAAGAGGTGAATCCCACTGAGATTCAAAGGGATGGCTGTGCTCACATGTGAGTGTGGGATGCCAGCTTCTGCCAGCTGGATTTCTTCTTTATTGGTACAGCCTGTATCTGCTAACACGTGCTTTTGCAACAGAGGCAAGGAATCAGGTCAGGGCTGAATAATTCCCAGGAAGCCAGACTTCCCTTTTAAAATCAGCTTCAAAAGTATAACTGTTTTCCATGTTGCAATTTATTTTTTGGAGTGGGCCTGGAAACCAATGCTAACATTAAGAGAAAATGTGGAGAATGGAGCTGAGCCTTTATTTTGGCTAAATCCCAAATTTAAGCATTGGAAACTCATACTTAAATTTAAACTTAAATTTTGAAATTTAATCATAAAAGGAATGTTTTAAAGGATCTCTGCGTTGTGTCACATAAGGCTTTGGGTGTATGATACAAGTGGTAAAGGTTACATGTTGGAGTCCATCCCACCATTTAATCTTTGCCTCCTGTATCTTACACCCAGAGA
The DNA here is from genome assembly GCF_004798865.1 of Varanus komodoensis. Lineage (NCBI taxonomy): Eukaryota > Metazoa > Chordata > Lepidosauria > Squamata > Varanidae > Varanus > Varanus komodoensis. The sequence goes on along the minus strand of NW_025335349.1, from coordinate 5,291,735 downwards.
TCCTTCTGACCTAACACCCTGTATGTCTTTGCTTGAGCCCATTGGACATAAAGAAACATTAAGACAATATGTGAATCTCACGCCTTGGGCATATGGTATAATCTACAATGTGATTCAGAAGCAACAGTAAGCAATTTACTTGGAAGCAGGGAGCTGAAAGCTAGTGATGTGAACTGCCTAGGAAACCCCTCGATCACATTTTATTTATTTATTTATTTATTTATTTATTTATTTATTTATTAAAACATTTCTATGCCGCCCCTTGCCGAAGCTTCGGGGGGGCTCACAGCGCAAAATAAAATACAATAAAATACAAAAATAACAATATAAAATAAATAACAATATAAAAGAAGTCGCCCTGGCCAAATAAATAAGCAAATATCTTGCCTGTGCCATGAACTTAATGGCTAATCTTGGGCTAGCTGCTCTGCCTTAGCCTCCATGCCTGATAGGCAGTAGGAGGATAATGAAAGCAACCTTTTAAATATAGACCTGTCCCTATGACATATTAATGTAATAGGATTATTATATGTTAAGCATTCTGAACACTTAGAAGGACTATATAAACGTTTGATGGTGATTACATGGGTTACTTAGGATTGAGTGAGGGTTGCACTCTTCTTTCAGCAACACATCATTTGTTGTTGTTGTTGTTGTTGTTGAGATTATTGTTGTTACTGCATGTGTATCCTGCCTTTTCCCCTCTTGCAAGAGATCCTAGGTGGCTTAGGGTCCTCTACTCCATTTTTATCCTCACAACAACAACCCTGCGAGGCGCATTAGGCTGAGAGTGGGCTACTGGCCCAAAGTCACCTATTGAGCTTCATGGCTAAGTGGGGACTAGAACCTGGATCTCCCAGGTCCCCAGTCCAACACTCTAACTGCTATACCACACTGGCTCATCTTTCTGTTGTTGTCTTCTTTGTCTTTGTCTTCTTGTTTTCCTGCCTTCTCCGTTCTGTGAGCAGTGGAAGTATCCAAGAGCCTGGCTATCAACTGGCCGGGGGTTAGTCCAATTTATGAGAATGATTGTGCTGTGCTGTAAAGCAAGTCATGATCCAGCTAAGACTTCAGTGAGCTAGTGAGCCTACTATTTCCAAGACATTAGACTCGAGCCTGCCCTCTCTCATTGAGAATGCCGTTTTGTGGTGCAAAATAAGCTCTTGCCTTCCAGGCTTTCACATCTGAATCTCTGTCATCCCTCATTCCTTTGAGGGCAGCAAAATGCCTGTGAAGTCAGGCCACTTGAAGTGCATCAATAAGTCATACTTTTGAAAGGCAACTGTGATTTCTGAGAAAGGCATAAAGAGGTTAAAAGTGCCAAATCTTTAGCTAGACCTTTAACCCAAAGTTGTTGGATGAACAGAAATGTCAAATACCCGTAAGAAGAAAACTCTGGCAAATTGTCACCTCCGAACCATGTAACCGTGTTTGCACAGTTCAAAGGGGCAAGAGCTTGACTGTATGTCACTGTAAAATGTAAACTCTTCCTCCAGAAAACTTCTTGCTATGAACAAGTGTTTTTCAGCGACTCATGCTTTTATTGTCAACTCTCTCCTTCAGCCCTAGAGTCAACACCATCCTGGCTACCAAAGGAAGAAGAATTCTCGAAAGGCCTAATCTTGGTTTTGTTAATGAGCCCTTCTGTGGATGTATGGCTAATCCAAGCAGGGCAGCAGCCTTCAAAATGCTGCTGTTGAGGCTTTTTGCATCACCATGGAATCCCTGCTATCACTCAAACCAATCAAGAAGTTGCTACATGTACAGAGTGTGTGTGCACATTCTCTTCTGGACAATCCACGAGGAAGAAACTGGAGAGTTTTCTGCCTCCAGCCCCTCCCCTCCAAGCTACTTGAGCAGAGAAGGCAGCCAAACAGGGAAGGGATTTGGGAGCTCTGGACTACCTGATCTTGTTTCTGCCACCTGCAGCAGGAGGTGCTCATTATGCTGTTCCTGGGTTTGTTTTGTAAATCATAATTTTGGTCAAATGCTCTCCACAAACAATTTGTGATAGCTTTCAGAAGTTTTTCACTTTTCCTCCAAGTCCCACCACCATTACCAATGTGCATGTATGTATCGACTTATTTTATATTGTTAATTTGTTTTATATTTTTAGTGTATTATATTTTAATTGATGTTTTGTGAGCTGCCCCGAGGCTTCGGCAAATGGGGCAGCATAGAAATTTTCTAAATAAATAAATAAATAAATTGAAAGAACTGCAATGCAGGACAAGACAATATCATACAGTAATTAAAATAAACTTGGTGGAGGCGTGCATGAGAAGATGCAAATAAACTGAGAGAATCCAAGGTATTCTGAGGTAAGTCAAACAAAAACTGGCCAGCCATCTGTCAGGGGTGCTTCAGTTGGATTTCTGCATTGGGAAGGGGGTTGGACTCAATGACCTAAACGGCCCCTTCCAACTCAGTGATTCTCTGAGAACTACAATGGTGTATGTCCCAGTTCTGGAACTAATTTTAGACATTCTTCTAGTTAAGTTGGCACTTGGTAAAGGTATATTGAACTGATGGGGCAATATAGAAATGGAACTGGGGAAGTACATTTCTCCTACTCTCAGAAGTCTGGTTCTAAAATGGTTGGTTCATAGACATTTAGCTGTGACGTCCTGCTCTCCTGATCAATGCTGGAGGATACAACTGCAATGGGGGCGAGTATTATGTTCCCTCCACAGTGCTGTTTCACTCCCTATTTACACATCCTGCTGTCCACTTCTCATTGGTAAGGTAGATCAGCTGTTAGGGATGTAAGATTTCCACTGCCAATGTCTGAATTAACAGCATGTACACATCAGACCAAAAATGCATAAGAGGCTCAAATAAGCCTAAAACAGCTGGATCAGCCCATCACTCAATATTTGGAATTTTCCCCATAAAATTAATCTCAGTACTTAATCCATCATGCCCTACTGTGCAAGATACACAACTTTTCACAAGGGGATGAGTATGAGAGGAAGAGGGGATGAGTGGGTACTGCAAGGCAACTAGCTCGGGAAGAATATGGGTGAAGATGCTTGTTTCCACGTGCATCCAAATGTACATACTGCTGGAACTTCAGACTTCAACATACAGTGTGTATCATTCCTCCACACTGGATTTGGTACAAGTGTTCGTACAGACAAGCACTTCTATCCATATTCTGTCCCAATATGTCATGATGAATGGGGAAATACTTGGTATTATTGAGCAATGCAGTAAGAGCAAAGTGTGGCAAGTTGGAAAGATTTGCCCTGTTAGGCAGTGGGGATGCATTTCACCTCATCACCAACTCCATGCAGATGATACTGCTTGCCATAGGGTGCCTATGACATGGAATTGTAGCTTCGGTTGCGCAGAGTCTGTGTGTCTGTTCCAGCAAACAGATTCATGATGAACACTGGTTCATCCTGAGGGTTATCCAGGTCTAGCTAGGGGTGAAGCTGGAATTAGACACACCATACCATACCATAGAATACCTTACCATACCATACCATACCATACCATACCATAGCATACCCCTATTGCATATGGAGACATTCTGTCCTCCCTCTCTCCCTGCCTCAGGATTGTACTGAGTATGTTCAGGAACAGACCTTATGAAGTTCTGTATGATAAAATGGGCCAAAAACTACAAACATTTGTCATGACTACAGGAGCAGAAGATGTTCCACTGGATCTGACACATCAGGTGGTTTCTGAAAAGATGCTGTACACATGCAGAAATTGGCCCGTAACATTTCACACCTGCGAAGTTTATGAAAAGAAAACAGGTGATGACTGTCAAACTGCTTGAGGTTCCTTGTCAAATGTAAGCTCATGTGCATAAACTATTTTTTACCCTTATTCCTCAAAACTGTCACGGAACTATCAGTTTCAGATTGCTACTCTGAGCCTTTGTGTGAGTATAAACTATGTAAGTATAAACTATGGCAGTGTCCATGGTTACGCTAAGCTTTGGTTAAACTGGCTCAGGCTTAATATAGGGCCACAGTTGTTCCTCTGTAGGATGGATCCATTTGTACCCTATTGGTCAGCATTAAGTTTGAAGTGATTGATTATTTAGCCTGCTTTAATCTGGAATTTTATTATTAGCTCTTGGTGTTTTATGTGGAACATTTGGCTAAGAAGAGTAACTAAATCAATAATAAGTAATAACCAAGCCTGATTGGCTGCAAGGTGGCATGACAACATCAGCTATTCTGTGTAAATTCTAACTGTCTGAGATCATTCAATAGGAAGCTCCTTTCCAGTTTTAAAAAATGGCACTGAAAAAAACCAGAAACTGAATAAGATGTGGCTTTAGAAGGCTTGTACAATCGTGTTTCAAGACTGGAAGGCAGGAGAACTTTATAGTCCTTCTCAGCTCATCTGGTCCTGCAACTAAGCAGAATTAGGAAGTTGCCTCAGGCTGGTAATGGATAATGTCATGAAAGCGAACTACTTGGCTGGTTACCTAATTGTGATTTAGTATAGTTTTGCTCTCTGGGGTGGGGACTGGCATTTGTGGCATTGTCTTCCTAGGTGGCAAATGAATGTGACTGGCCTTGGGCACGGTACCCCCGACTGGTGGACTAGGCCATTTTTGCCCCATCTCAGGCAGTGACACGGCGTGGAGCAGCCCTGCCTCCAAAGAGCAGCTTCTGCACCAAGAATTAAAAACCCACCACAGCCCAGGAACAGATCAGCTAGTGCAGATCACAGCTCCAAAAAAATAAAGGGGCAGCAGCAGTGAAGAAGGGCCAGGGAGGGGCTTGGCCTGAAGCAAGGCTGCTTGAGAAAGTAAAATCCCAGTGCTCTGATTAAAAAGCCTTAAAGAAGGCAGTGAAGAATGGTCTCCTTGAAAGCTATTTTCAGGTTTAGCATGAACATAGTTGATGTGAAAGAAAGTACATGTTTGTGTGTAGGACCGTCTGCACAGCTGCGTAAACATGAGGGACAAGTTGTAATTTTGTTCTTTTTCTGAACCTAAATGTTAATGGTTCATCTGGGACTCTGACAAAGGCACAGGGTGACTTGCTTAAAGGGTGGATATAGTTCTCATAAGAATAAGTTGTAAGTGCTGCTTGTTGGCTTGGTAAAATAAAAAATAAGAAATGGTTTGATTTATCCTTCCGTGATCTGCCGAGGGTGTATTCAAGGTTACCTAAGCAATGCAGCTCCTCCACCTTTCCCTTGAGGCTTACATTAATCTCAGTGCGCAGGTATTCGCTTTTCAGCATTTTACCACTAGGTTATTTCCAGAGAGCTACAATATTCAGATCACCAGTGTCTGTCCTACACGATATGAAAAGGGCAAGGCACATCTCTGCCCACCGTTGCCTCAGCAGTATTGAGGTGGCATGCCAGCCAAGGTACCTCCATCTTCCTTTGACTTCAGGGACACATTTCACCTAATTTCCATTCATTGATGAGAGCAGGGGTGTCGAGACTCTTTCCTGACTGAAATGTTGGAGCAGCAATTGGAGGCCACCTTTCAGTGGTGGGCAGGACCAAAGGCCAAAGTGGGGGAGCATATTTAAGCTGACTGCCAGTAACGAAACCTGAGGAGAGAGAATGCAACATTTTAAAATGAGGGGAAAACCACTGCAGAAAACACAGGAAGTGGCTAGTCTGGGCAGGCTAGATGGAGACCCCAGGTGGACCAGATTTGGCCCATAGACATGAGGTTGGAGACCATTGAATTGAATGGAAATCACCATCTTCACTGTCCCAATTTAGGATCAAGAACCAATCCATCCCTCCCACGTTGGTAAGATGACAGAGGCACTTCTAAGGCTGACTTACCTGGGAGAAAGCCAGAATTTCTTTCTAAGTAAACAAGCAAGGAGTTTGTGCTGTATGTGCAAAAGCCCAGGAGATTTTGCCATTACCTTTTTGTTCTACAAGCCAGCACAGAGAAGCATGAGAAAAATATGAATTTACCTCCTGGGAGAAGAAGTTATGTTAATGCCTTTTCATTAAAATATATGCTCATTTACAATTACTATAGTCTAGTATGCCTGGTTAAGTGCAATGCACACACCTATTTTTTCATGAATGGTTAAATTAGAGAACATGAATGCTGGGAAAAGCCATACCTTTTTTCTGCCTTCACTGCATAAGATAAACAAAAAGGAATGCCATTACGGGCAACAATAAAGAATTATGTAAGGCAGCAGTGCTATGGTAAAGGCCACAAGATCCCAAACTCTGAGGCTGCAGCTGATTGGATGCGGAGTGAGAGAAGCAGCAAAGGTAGTCCTTTCCTTTTTAACCTCCTGCCCTGCACTTTCCACTATACAGGCTGCTTTGGCCATTTAGGTGGACTTTCTCAGAAGGGGAGCAAAGAAGACTGCAGAGGAAGCAGAATAGCTCATCCCCTGACCTTTCCAGTCTCCTCTAAACCCTGCCCCCCAAATTACCCCCTTGGTTTCCTTCTGTGGTTGCTTTCACAGCGATGGAGGACATGGCATGAACCTCTCTGCACTAGCCAGGGGTGGGGTAACAGCAGAGCTCCCATTTCCAGCTCTGAGGTTGGAGCAGTTTCTGACCTCATATCTGGAAATCCAGGCTGCCCTATAGCCACTCACATGCTCGCTAAGGTTGCTCCCAAAGTATATTAGAAGCAGAAAAACAAGTATGGAAATATTTGGACCATTGGAAGGCAACGAGGTTAAAGGAAAACTAAAGGATGATAAGGAGATTGTGGAGAACCTGTATGAATTAATCTCATCTGTCCTTACTGCAGATGAAGTGAAATTTTGACAAAGGTTGAGGACCTCAATACTACTGACAAATTAAAAGTCAATAAATAAATCAGTAAATCATCAAGCTGGTGGAACCCATCCTAGAATTCTTAAAAAACTGAAACATAAAATTTACAAACTTCTAATAGAAAAATGGAAAATATTCTGTGCTAGAGAATTGGAAAATGACTAATGTAACACTAATTTTAAAAAATGAATCTGGGAGGATCCAGGTATAGACCAGTTCACTTAATGTCTGTTCCAGGTAAACTGGTTGAAAGTGTTATTGAAGATATAATTAGCAGGATAAGTCCTGATGAAAAAGAATTATTGTGGTTTCTGTAAAGCTGCGTCTTGCCTTACAGACCTTTTAGAATTCTCCTAGAAAAAGCAGATAATACGAATAAAGTACGATTTTTTTGCAGCAGTGGGCTGTGAACAGTGGAGTCCCAGTGGGATTGATATCAGGAGTAATGCTGTTCAACTTATTCATGAATGATTTGAAATTAGGAGTAGGCAGTGAAGTATTCAAGTTTGCTGGTAACACCCAATTTTTTTAGGGTGGTTAAAACAAAAGATATTATGAGGAGTTCAAAAATATTGCTTCAGATTCAGAGAATGGCCATGAAAATAAGAACTGCATCTCAGTGTAGGCATATATAAAGTAATACATGTTTGGGCAAAACATCCCAACTTCAGTTAAAAGCTGTTGGAATCTGAGTTAGCAGTAACTAAAACAACAGAAAGTGCAGAAAAAGCTGGAACAGCTCAACTATGATGGAAAAGTTACATCTGTTTAGCTTGGGAAAAATGAATAAGGGGAGTCATGCTAGACAAATATGAAATTATACATGATTTAGAGAGAGTGAATGGGGAAACTCCCCCACCCTTGATGATATATAGGAGTCATCCCATGAAGCTGATTGGTGGGAGGTTCAGGACAGATAAAATGAGGTACTTCACACATGAGAACATAGCAAAAACCCTGCTGGCTCAGATGAAAGGTCCATCTCGTCCAGCACTCTGCATTCATGGTGGCAAGCCAGCTGCCCACAGGGCCCCTCCAGCAGGGCGGCCGCAAGGCCTCCCCCTGCCCAGCTCCTCGGCCACTGGGCCAGGCAGGCAGGCAGGCCTCCCTGGAGAAGGAGGCAGCACTCAGCCAGCAGGGCGAGCAGCCACTGAGAGCCTCCTCCCTCATGAGTCTCTCCAATCCCCTTTTTAAAGTTACCCAGATTGGTATCTATCACCTCTTCCTGTGGCAGCAAATCCATACTTTAACTATATGTTGGGTGAAGAATTACTTCCTATTTTCTGGCCTAAATTTGCCACCAACCAACTTCATGGGATGACCCCAGGTTCAAGTGTCTACTTTCTCCACACCATGCATTATTGAAACACTTCTATCATGTCTCCCCTAATTTGCCTCCCTCCCCCCGCAAGCTGCTCCATCCCCCTGCTCATTTCTGTTGCCCTTCTCTGTACCTTTTCCAACTCAATAATGTCTTTTTTCCAGTACATAATTAAGCTATGGGATTCACCTGCAGAAGCTGTACCAACGGCAGCCCTCCGAATGGCTTTAGACTGGCAGTGTACAAATCATGGAGGACAGGCCTGTCCACGGCGATTTGCCCTGGTGCTTACATGCAGAGGCAGTGTGCCTGTGCATGGCAGTTGCTGGAGAACATGGGTGTGTCGGGGAGAGTGAAACCCGAGACATTTTGTTTCAGCGACCATCTTCCCTCTGTGTGCTCTTCAACAGATGACAGTAGTATTCTCTCATCTGTGTGTCCAGGAGAATGAATACAAGCTCCATCTGGTCCAGGCTTCTGTTTACAAGAACCATGGTTGGGACACTGCTTTAAATTTACAAGCAGAGCATATAAGTGCCTCCTGCTATTGGTCGCGGGGTGGAGCAATGGAAGTTATACTGCCTCTGGTTATGGAGATTTATTTCACAGAAATAAACACGGGTCTATTGAGCAAGAACAAAGTTGTGCGATATGTTAGGGGTGGTTGTAGGCAGGCTGTGTGTGCTTGCACACTGGCCACTTCCATACTCGTTACTAGCTAATGCCTGAATAGAACTGGAAGGTGTGGAATTGCCTACATATATACAAAAGGTTCCACAACTGTATGGCTGGGCTAAGGCATGTATTTCAGACATGATGCTGAATGCTCATGAGGGTGACACAGGCAGCCATAAGCAGGCATGACCCCTTTGCCTTCTATGCATGCATCCAGAGCAGGATTAAAACAGGGGTTCTGAATGCTCTATATCAGCTCAAACCTCACATAGCAAAATCATTACACCAATCCCATCCTCCACAGCAGCTCATTCCTGTCATAAACCTTCCACTGTTCCATAAGACTACGGAAGCGCACATTGGATTGCAACCCAAGAACATTCCCTTTACTATTTAATTAGTATGTCAAGTTTATGTTTCTATAGAGAGATAGGTAGCTGTGATTAAACAGTTACAACCACATAACATTATAGAGGAGAGAGCCCATTGTTTGCACCACCAATGTGAAACTCTCCTCTCTTAGACAGCATTTGCTCAAAATGCAACCATCTTCTGAAAGGAACACACAGCTTTCAGAACTTACATTTGGTGGCTGTTGACTCTTTTCAGTTTAGTGCGTTATGCTGTTACTCTAATAGCTTGACCTGAAATAATATATTATTAGACTTGAACATAGGGGGCTTGACCTTTATGGTTCTAATTTATTTTAAAGTACATTTCTTCCTTCCATTTGAGCTTACAAAGTAGAGTGCATATATAAAAAAACTTAAACCAATAAACAAGCAAGAGAAAATGGTAAGCTGTTTTAACTAGCCAAAGTTCAAGAGTACTTATCCTGAATACCTTTTGCATTTTAGAAGACATAACTTTCAGCTTGAAATTTTGACTTTGATATACAGCACTTTAAGAAAACTTGATTGAAGCTTTATGCTACTATCCTATATACTGCTGGTTTCATTATCCATGTCTCTTCTTTTTCAACCTAGAAATGTCTTCACTACTTCCTTCCTCTGTACTCCTCTTGGAGTTTTTTTTTTAAAACCCATTGATATGCATATCTACAGAGCATTCATATGCAAAAATTGTGCCCTGAAATCTATTTTGAGTTTTGCATAATGTTTAAGTGCTTTTTTTTTTTTTTAGATTGAGAGATGTGACAAACAGAAACAAGTGTACACCCAGAAGGCAGAAATATGTTCCATTCAAATAATGACCATGTGATTGGGTGTTCCACTAGAATTCCCCATAAGAAATATTTTTTTAAAGGTACGTTATGATGTTCCAGGTCCATGGTACATCTCATACTTCTGCCTCCTCAGACAAGCAGCATTACGGGATTGCGCTGAATTTAAAATACAAAATTGCATCATCGATATATATTTCATTGTGACTTCTCAATTCTTAAAGGAGATATTGCATGACTGTGTGTTGGTACTAAAGGTGTCTTATGCAAGCAGAAATGCAGTTCAGATCACATTTGCTATTTGAATATTGTCATCAGACGATAGCAAAACAAACATTTAACCAAAGAAAGATACTTTCTCTTGTTCAAGGAAACTCCTTCCAGTTCTGTCAGTTCATCCAACTTACTGCAGCTTCTCGTGCACCTTTCCAGAGGGTATTTGCTCCTTGTTTTGTTTTTTAAAACAGTGCAAGGCACTATGGTAGATATGCAGAGGAGGGGACCAAGAAATCACCCCAGCATTAACACAGTTTCTCTCCTGCTTTTATGACTTCAATCCAGTATATTTACGTGCCTCCACTGAAAAAAGTGGTTTGTGTGTGTGTGTGGGGGGGGGGGGGGGCTGTGTTTCCTACATTTGTACAAAATACTGAACATTTGTGCAAAACTTACATTCTGATATTTCATTTTTATTAACAGATTGTGAAAAATAATTTTCTGACTTTTCAATCTGACATTTACAACAATTTAGAATTTGAACAGAAACACTGAAAAGTACAGAGGCCCTATCTGATTGATTATTTATTTATTTATCAATTTATATCCTGCCTTTTTCCTACAAAGGGCTCAAGGCAGCTTACATCATTCTCCTCCTCCATCTTCTCCCCACAACAACAACCCTGTGAGGCAGGTTGGGCTGAGAGTCTGCGACTGGCCCAAAGTCACCCTGTTGGCTTCATGGCTGAGTGGGGACTCGAACCCAGGTCGTCTGAGTCCCAGTCCCATGCTCTTAACCACTACACCACACTGGCTCTCTGATATATAGGCCTGATGAGTGTAGGGAGGGCAGAATTGGTGGAAGTGGGGAGAAGGAGGTAATTTATTTGAGACTTCAGATGCTTCATCTCTAGATGTAGTAAGGTATGTGCTCAAGTCACTCGTGTCAAAGACAAGCAAACTTTTCCTCTGATTTGGGATGTTGGTCATGGCTTGGAATGCATTCCCTTCCTCCAGCACCTGTTTCCATCCTTTCTTTGGTACCGGTGACTACCAGATCTTCACCCTAGCCCAGTTCTAGTCACTTGGAGTTACACTGAATTAACAAGGGGTAGATGGTGGATAACAACCTGTCCTGAAGAGTGCACCATAGTGCAAGTGTTGCAATATGGACCCACTGCACCTCGTTAGTGGTTTGCATAATAGCTAGCCAACTCTCCACAACTCCAGGATACCTGCCCTCTCTCACATCCCTAATTTACCATTCTCCCATGAAATGACAGTTTTCTATTCTTTATCATCAAAAGCAGGGATTTGCTTCAGAGCAAGGGAGAAGAAATCCATGAAATAAGCCCCTACTCGAATTTCAGACCAGCACTAGTCTTAGCTCCAAGTGGAGGTTCTAACAAGATCAGAAATGCATTGGATGCACTTGGAAGTTTGGGATGTGCAAAAGCTACCAGAAGAATTCCATCACTAATTCAATTTTCCCGTCTCCTATCTCTCTCCAGAAATGGATTTGCACAGAAAATCTATGGCAAAAATTGGAGAATACCTGAAAGAAAAGAGGAGTTATTGACAGCACAATCCTATGTGTGTTTACTCAGAAGTTTCACTAAATTCAGTGTGGCTTAATTGAGAGTAACTATGCATGGAGGCGCTGCTTGAAAGACTTCCTCAGAAAAGATATACTCCCCATCCCAAAGCCAGGATTTTGCTTATGAAGTCACATTATTTTATTGTCATGAAATCAAAGGCCTAAAATTGAAAGAGAAATCATATTTTCCTGTTGGGGAACTATATTTGGATTGGAGGTATTTGCAAAAGCAGCAGGGTCCTGACATGAGCAAAAGCCCTGGGTCCGGGCCCAAGGCAAAGAGGTTGACAGGTGGGAGGATAAGAGGTGAAGTTGTTGGTAGTCCAGGTTAATGTGCAGCTCCGATTGACCGCAAAACTGTCACACGTTTTTTTTAAAGAAGGATTCTAACAGCAGGTTTCACATTTAATCATCCCATATGAGCTGTGAGGATTGGTTCAAAGGCTAATAAATCCTCTTCTTTTGCTAGGTGCTACAAATTATGCAAGAGGCACCTAAGCTGCCGTCACTGCCTTATGTACGGCAGGACCGTACAGAGCATCTGGTTGTTGGTTCTGCAAAGCCAAAGGCGTATGCACCTGTAGGAAAATAAGAAAGTTAGGATGGCAGGAGGCTTTGTATAAAAGCTGTGTGGAAGGTCACAGTAAAACTTAAGGCAATCTGCAACTGACCACCCACACAGGAAAAGTAACAGATGAGGCCTTCCTTATGATTCACAAGACATTATGGAAAATGTGTTTGTTCCATGCTTACACCCACATCAGCTCTCTTCTGACAGACACATTAAAGCAAAAATAAACCAAATAAAAGTGCTGTAGAATGAGCTGTGACAAGGTTCCCCCTCCCCTTTCCTTCCCAGACATGGAAAAAATGTTCAGCAATGGTATTTAGGAGGCATGAAGCTGAATTTATGATTTCTCGTTTAGAGGCTTCATGCAGTGCACACTGGTGCAGAATGGAGTGTGTTGCGTGAGGATGAATGGGATGTCGCATGCTCAGAAGCACTACAAAGCATGCAGAAACAACCACAGTATCTTGCAACCCGGGTTTGTCGTCACTGAATCTTGTATCACCTAGTAAAGGACTATTCACATGTGAAAAATTAACAGATGCAATTTGAGAACATTATTTACCATGAAAGCAGATGCTTGGACATGATGTTTTATTTTTCACAATGTAGAAACGGAAGGATATTGCTGCTTCGTTCTGCTTCCTCAGTGCCTTGTCTTGATTAGCCCACGTTGAATAAAAGTGCCTGATCTCAAAAAAAGAGAAAGTGTATGGGAAGGGTTTTTTTTTTCCATTTTGAAAATATTCTTTGTGGGCTTGTATAGAATTTGCTGCTGTCTGTTTTAAGATACCTTTGAGGGAGCTTGTTTGCTAGCTAGAAGTAAACAAAACATACTCATATAGTCCTCCACTTAAATTTTATTCTGTTTTAAGATGTAGGTTATTTGTCTTTTATGGCAAGTGCTGTTGTTTAGAAGTGCTCAGTAGGCATTGCGGGGGAGAGGGAGGAGATGAGGGAGAGAGGCTCATTGGAGAAGTTAGGAGGCAAAGCAAGCTCACCATTGAGCAGTTTTTCTTTGACCAGATGATGTCCATCTATGACAGATTAACTAGGCAACTCAGAAAGGAGCTTTGGAGTTCACAGAACTTTTCCCTGAGGCCAATGATAAGCAGGTATGCATGTTTTAGTGTTACACTTCCGTGCATCTTCAGGTACAGGTATATCTTCAGGTACAGACAGCAAGGATATTCATTACTAGGTCATCTTCAACCAACAGTTGTGAAGGGAGGAGAGTTTTAGATCCACCACATGTCGGCTCCAGAATGACAACACTTAGTTAGAAGAACTGGATGGGTGGTTCCTGCCATATGCTTTCTTGTTGCTCTTGTACTGGAGCATCATGAATACAGAGCATGGGAAGGAGCCCCATTCTAGGAATCATGGGTGCACTGTGAAGACCTCATGCCTAGGGCAAACTGGAAGAATCATATTCTGTCATTCTACAAAGAAGTCAGGAAGGCAGTTCATCTTCTCATTCATACCCAGACATACCTCAACAGATGTATCTAAATCTTGGCAGCATTAAGTTTGGTCAGTCAGAGGATGAATTGCTGCAATTTTGAGGCAGAAAGTGTATCAAATTGCATATTTAAAGGAGGTCAGAGTTTGGTGAGTGACATCCAACAGTTTAACTGACAGGACTGTTTTTCTTTTTGGGGACAGAAAATGGCAGGCCTAATTTTATTTAGCTCTTCAAAGTAGTGTGATATCCTATGCTGTGGTATGAGCAGTTTCACCACCTACCTGGAATTAGAAAGGGATGCATGAAAAAGGGATGTTTGTGACTTTCGGAATTCCACCTTGAAACTTGGATTATTTTGTTTTTGTGCCAGTTGTACTTTATTTTGCATTTGGTTTGAATGGGGGAAATAAGTATTTGAAAGAGGGGAAATGCATATTAACCCCCCCCCACCCCACACTTTCCTTTTATCAACTCAAGTGTGAAATTCATCTTTTTTCTTCCAAATGCAAGTTTGGAAAAATGCAAGCTTCCCATCCCACAAATGCTTGTGCTCTTGCTCAGAGTTACAAATTAGGCAAATCTGAGTGAAATATTAACCTGAAAGAAATGCACCCCTAGAAGGAGAAGGCTGACAAGGGCAGAGTGGTGGAGCTAAGCCCCACATTGGCCTGTTGAGTGAGATAAGCACATGGAGTCTAACACTATGAGAGAGGGTCCGATTCACACGGCAAATTAGGACCATCCACATACAGTGACATACTTGGAGGGATACTTTTATTGCAGTTAGTGAGTTCTTGGGGACGATTTCACACAGAGCCTTTTACTGACTTTAATAAATGAGAACTGAGCAAAGTTATTATGAACAGTTTATGCTTTAGTGTACAAAGACCTCGGGTATTTTATAAATGACAGGTCTATGGAGTATCTATGAATGAAAATGACCCCGGGTAACTGAACATTATTTGTGCTGCAGGTATATAAACAGCCAAATAATGAAATGAAACCCACAATGGACATTCAGCATATTTGATGCAAGGGATTTTCTGATGAGGATGACAATAAAAGCTTTCCCCCAATGCATGTTATGCAGGCAAGGATGCTTTCCTCTGGAAGACATTTAAAGTACGTAAATCCCTATCCACAGTCTTTCCTTTTTCCTAGTTCTGGTCCTTAGTTGCTCATTAATCTTATGGCTGCTTTTTGTATTCTCTTTCTCTCTCTCCCCCTCTCCCTCTCTCTCATCTTATTAACTGTTGTATTGCTTTTTGCTGTAATCTGCTTAGGCACCTCTATTTTGGGTGGGTGAAGTAGGATACAAGTTTTGTATGTACCTATTGAAGAATGTACATAAAAATAGATATTTCCATTTAAAAATGAATGAATTCCAAAGACCTTCTACACTGTATGACTTAATTTCTAAGGAAGAGTTGCCTAGTCAGAATTAGGGATAGAAACATAGAAACCTAGAAACACAGAGTCAGAAGGGTCTCCCAAGCCATCTAGTCTGACCCCCAGCTCTAGCTGGCTCCATTCATGAACAGAACAGTTAATTGGTGGACCATGCATTCATTCCTATCTCAATGCCATCACATTTTTTCATCAACATGATAAAAGAGCAAATATACGTATGAATGTAGTTTTGTATACATTTTATCATAAAATGTGCCTTTTATATGGAAATTGGAACTGGGATTTGAAAACTGAAGGCTAAATGTAATTAGAGCTACCTATTTGACTGGGAAGTACAAATCAGATTGGTCTGCTTTAAAATGGGAACTGATCAAAATATTTGAGCATTCCTGTTGTTGTTGCTGTTGCAGTTGTGTGCCATTAAGTCTCAGTGCTGATGTTCATGCATTTTATTCAGGACCCTCCATAGCTTCCCGTGATCCACAAAATCAAAGGCTTTACTGAAGTCTATAGAGCATAGTTTCATCTTTAGAAATTCTTTGGTGTGTACCAGTAGCTCATTTATATTTGTGATATGGTCCTGTCCTTTTCCGAATCCAGGTTGCCTGTGCAGCACTTCTTGCTTCATATAGGGGTGGTTTTGCTTTTGCTTTTGGGTTGGGCTTGGGCTTGGTTTTGGCTGTAACAGATCTAGCATCACTTTGCTTGCCTTGGAAAGCAGTGCAATGGCCCTGTAGTTGTGCAGTCCTTAGCATTCCTTTCCTGGGGACTGAAAAGTGTATTGACTATTTCCAGCCTGTGAACCATTGCTTTGCTTTTTGTATTTGTTGGCATATTCTTGTTTGGAGTTGGAGCAGTTCTAGTACCGCAATGTTTAACTATTCCATTTCTTGTTTTACAGTTGATTCATACTTCTCATGTTCCATGTTCCACTTTAATGTGTTGTGCAGCATTGAACTTTCCTTTTGTCTCTAGCAGCAGATATGCCATTAGACTTCCTTTCAGCTTCGACAGTGCTATTCGTGCTTGTCCTTTGCTCTTCCCCAGTAGCTGGATGAGTGCCATCCAACTTGGGAGCCTCATCTTCTGGCATTACTCTCATTTCATCATGGGGCTTTCAAGGTAAGAGATATCCAGAAGTGGTTTGCTATAATGAAAGTATCTGGCTTCCTGAAGGCATTGCTCTTAGACTCTTTGACATTCTCAAACTTCCCACCATGTGATGGTATATTTCTGAAAGCCAACTCATAACCTTGTAAGGAGAGTTATTTGCCCATTTGTGTGTGTGCAGAAAATTGCTGAAGCTGAGACCATGGCACTCTGCTATAAGTGTTGTACAAGCCCCAGTGCTGGCAAGAGGGTAGTTTGAAAACTGCATCCCTAATGACTCAAAAAGACACTGGTGGTGACAGAGGTTAATACCAGATGGATTACCTTCCACATATAGCTTATTCATGCACATGTGAGAGACGAGAGAAATTGGATGGGGTGTGTGCAGATCTGATGGGTTTTCACTATTCAGTGCCTGGATTCCTGATCACCAGCCCTGCACTAATGCTGATTCACTGCGGAGTGTACCTGCACTGGGACAACATACTTGTCAAAGCCCTCCTTGCACAAATCAGTTCATTTTGCACAGATTGCACTAGATCTACCTGCAGTTCAGGTTCCAATTTGCACAAATTAGCTAATTTTATGCAAATGTCCTTTCTTGAATTGCACAAGATCTACCCAGCCTGCCCATCTTGGCCCTGCTTTTACTCCTCAGATCAGAAGTGGCAGGATGTCTGTTGCACTCACATGAAGAGAATTGTCCCTGTTTGGGCATAACCCCCTCCCACACACACACATGGAGTGGAGGGTGCAGAGAAAGAGAGAGAGAAAGAAAGGGAAACTTTTGTTTAACAGCTAATGAAAACTACTAGACTGATCGAAATCTAGTTTCCAGCACAAAAAGCAAGCTAATTGTTGTGAATAGTCCTGGAATCAAAGTAAACACAGGGCAATAAAAACCAAATAAATCAACAAACTCACCTTCCATTTCATTTCATTTCTCACATTGCTATACTGCCCAATATCTGAAGCAATCCTCTATCTATCAAATTCAAAACATATTTTCTCAGATGTACATCATGCTGAGTGGAACACATTTCCTAGAAGTGAGATGTATGCATATATTCTATAAATGTAAATGCTTTACTACTAAAACTTCTCTGCAATTTATAATATTGCAGTCTATTTCTCTTTATAACCTCTTTTGAGAACTGATGGTTTCATGGCAAGACTCTTTGCTCTCTTCAGCAGCTCTCTTTGCTCTTCAGCAAACAGTGCTTGGTGATTGCTTCCAAAACCATTTCCAAGCTCAGAGACAGGAGTCAGAAACCTAATTTCAGAACCCTCCTAGCCAGCTCAGAGGGAGCTGTGTGACTGCCTGTCCAAGACTAGAACATCAACCTTGGAGGAGGCTGAAAAAGAGTATTCTGGAGGGCAAGAAGGGATGAATTCTGGAAAGGCAGGATGCAAGAGATCCTGTTTCCCTGATCTCCCCAAAGCACCTTTGCTAGATGGGCTGAAAAGCCCATCTGGTGATTCTCTGGTGAAAGGTGAGGACAGGGAGGTGAAGATGGGCCCCACCGCCTGGCCTGCTTTGGTCATTCTGGCTTTGGCTGGGCAGAGTGTTGTGATATCCTGTGTGAGAGGCTTCCAGCGAACAGGAGTCCAGCCAATAGCACTGTGGCCTTTCTGGGGATGCCATTAGAGGGACTGAGCTAAAACAAACTGAAATTGAAAAGAAATGTCTGAACTGAACTACATCAATACCATAATCAGTTTGGGCTCAAATCAAGGCACTGTAATATAATATATTCAACTATAACAAGTTCTGGGCGAACTTTGTGTACTTAGTAAGCCAACTGTTATGGCAATTACAGATAGCTTGAGTTTTAAAAATAGCCTGTTCCCGGAGACATGTTATTCTTATTTTATTATGTTAATGCATCTCTACACTGCTAGGTGCATGTGTTATCTCATGAAGCTTAGTTCTAGGTTTGGTAGAAATGCCGTGGGAGAAAAAGAAATATGGTGCCAGTCCCACACAATTTCTCTATAATACTACCATCAATCTTTTATTGTCCATCATCACGATAAGTGAACATTTTGGTTTGAACTATTTGCTAACAAGATTCCACTTCTATTAGTTTCAGAGAAAGAGGAGCTATCAGAAGAAGTTGCAATCCATGGGCATTCCAGGGTCAGGAACAGGCACCGCTAGTAGTTGTCAGGTTTTGCTCCTGCCCACTTTCAACCTTCAGGGAAGCACATCTTGTAGGAAAGAGACAACCACTGAACAAGAGAAACTAAATGGAGCATGTAAACCCGACTAGGCCTGATTCAGGGTACCGGACTAGCATAACCAAATGGATGCAGCATATTTGTATCTGAAAGCTTTGTATCAGCACCACTGAAAAGTTTATTTTTTATTAACAGTGAAGCATGTATTCCCACCACTGCATTCAAAGAGACCTCTCCTCTCCTTGCCCCGTTTTCATCAAAACTTCAAAACATGCAAAGGTGCCAGGAGCATCTTCCAATTCTCACACCTGCTGCAGATGAGCTGATGGCAGGTAGGCAGAAAAGAAGAGTTTCTTTCTGGCCTCCCCGGGCCTCCTTCTGTCCATACAGGCTTCCCCCTTTGTGCTTGCTTGCTCTTTCTCTCTTCTGCATTATTCGTCTATAGCCTCATTCTTTCTTTCTTTCCACCTCCTTGCTGTGTGTGTGAGAGAGACAGACAGTAAGTGAGAGAAAGAACTTTTTGTATGCAAACAGGTTTTATATTACAGACCTTGAGGTTATATTACTGCAGCATTATGTCAACTGGTCTTGTGATTTAATTTTTGTAAGTTATTCCAGCTTTTTAAATCTGGCTTTTAAATTCTGTATTTTATGTTGTTTTATTGTTATTTTATACTGTATTTTTATTGTATTTTATCTGCTGTTGTAAACCACCCAGAGAGCTTCAGCTATTGGGCAGTATAGAAATATAATTAATAATAATATTGCAATGCTTAAGATTGTTTTATCTTTGTAAACTACCTAGAAAACGATGGTTGTTAGGCAGTAAATAAATGTAATAAATGACATGAAATGAATGAAATCCCTCACCCTTTCCCTCCCCAGCTTCTTTCTTTCTGTCTCTTTTTAGCTTCTAGCCTTGCTGTTTTTTTCCTCTCCCCTTTTGCCCTGTTTTCTCTTCCTTTCTTTCTTCCAAGCTTCTAACTTTGCTATTTTTCCCCTGCCCCCTTTCTGTGCTGTTTTCCCCTGCCATGCTACTAATCTTGTTCTTCCTCGCCACTCTATGCCTTCACTTTGTTATGCCTCCATCCCTTCAGGCCTCCATCCTCACTCTTCTTCATCCTCACATTCCTCCTCTCTCCCTGTCACACCAGCTTAGATCACTTTTGACTAGCCAGACCCTCATGGAAGCCCAATTGTGCATGGGAACCATTGTGTGCTGGTGCCCATGGCTATCCCTCAAATTCCCTAATGCTCTCATTGGTCAAAAAGCTTGGGCCCACCTCTGCTCTATCCCAGACCCTCTTTGTGTGAATCCCCCATCCCTTGGGGGACACCAGTTTGAAGGAACACAGGACCATCCTATGGAATGAGGGGTGGTGAAGTCTGGTTTGTGAAGTGCACCAGATACCGGTTGATGTGCTTTGAGTGTCACATTTTTATGTTCATTTGGCAGAGTGTTCAAACATGTCCAGATACAGACTGACAGTACTTTTGCTAGTGAGCCGAAGAGGATGCAGGAGAGCCATCTTTTTCTATTGTATTGACATATTTTTCTATTGACATATTGTGCTCTCACCTCTGTTCATAAATTGTTTGTGCTTCAGACACATCATCAAACTCCTTTTGATCAAACATGGTAGTAGGAAAAGAAGAAATGTTGAACCTCAAGCCAGAAAGATCACCTGGGATGCCAAGCCAGACCTTTGGCATTTCCCAGAATGTCTCACTTTCCACCCTGACCCCTCTTCCTTTTCCCCTTCACTGGTCCTCTGGTGGTTTCCCATCATCACATGGGCTGTTCTCCACCCTGTTCTAAAAAGTTGAAATGCTTCTTGTAAGGCTCATCGACTGGCAGTAAGAGCTTTAAGTTTAAAACCTGCTGACATTTAGGGTATTTTAGACCCATGCCTTTTGCCTTTGGTCCAGCCTAGCAGTGAAATGCAGCTTCTCAAGTACTTCTCCAAAATTGACTTGAAAGAGGCTTGACATCATGAGAAGTGGCACTTCCCTATCCTTCAACTCTCTGAAGAAACTCTCCACCTGCATTCCGCATGTTCCTGATCATCTAAACTATGGATAGAAGCAGCAGTCAGGACATTATCTGAAGTTGTGGACTACAGATGCCTCAGCCACAGCTGTATTCTTCCCTATTTCCACAAAGTCTTCTGCAACCATACCATATAGTATGGCAATCCATGCCTCAAAAGAATCAACTGAAAAAAATTGTGAATTTCCTTTTGATTGGGCACAATACGTATAATTTCTCTCTTTGTTGAAAAGGTTAACACCCAAGCAAGTGTGAATTTTGGCAAAGCAGGCTGGAAAGGAATTGAGATCTTTATCTTGTCTCCTACCTGCTCATGTTGTTTCCCTGTCTGCTGCCTTCAATTATTGATGAGGAAGGTCACCCCCACAAAATGGTGGATCACCCTGGGCTGGGGGTTACCTTGGAAAAACCACGTGGAATTGGCTTGTGTATATATTGTCAAGAGAACCAGACAATTTCAGTGTTACTTACTGTGCCAGGTGCCATGTCCAATCATTGTCAAAGAGAATCTTAGAGCTATTGCTGGAGAAAGGAAGATTGCTTACATACGCTATCCCTTTCTAGCTGCAAGCAACAAGCTTAGTTTACCACCTTATAAATAACTACTCGAACTGTACTTGGGATTTCTTCATAAAAAGCAACAGCCAAAGAAATGGGGGAGAGAAACAGAGGGAAAGAAATGCGGCCTACTTTAACTCTCAAGGCAATGAGTAACTCTGGAAAATATTTCAAGAAGTTTCTGACTGCCACCTGCCCCCACCCCCAATGAATGCTTACTACAATTGCCATTTAGCCCACCTCAATTGTGTCTGTATTTCAAACACCTTTTAAAGCATGCATTGTGAGAGATCAAAAGAGCTTTTATGCAGAGACGTGGTGCTACCTTAATTTACTTTACCCTGTGAAGATTTTTAGGTAACTTTCAATACCTTTGCTTCATACATGTGTTATCAAGCGCAGGCAGGAGTAGCTGTCAAGATGAATGTAAATGACAATAAAATGCCATTTACTTGGTTACAGAACCCTTTCTACCCCTCTTGAAGTTTCAAAGAAATCAACAAGACAGCTAACAACCAGATGAGAAATGGAAGCAAAAACATCAAACAAAGAAGCAAATTTTAAACTCAAACTATCCTGAACTGTTTGAATTACCTAACACTTGAAGCTAGTGGTCCCTTGCCCCCAGTTTAGTGCTTGAAACAATTCAGTCTTATCTTTATGAAAAATCAGGGAACTTTTGCTTTGCTTTGCTTTGCTTTGAAGCCAAGGAAGGGCCACTTCATAAATCATATGGGTGGTGTGATTGCTGCTGAGAAAGTAAATTGCATGCATGCCATCCTGAATGGGAAACCATTTAAGAAAAGGGCCCCTCTGTTCTGAAAGCATTGCAGTGGCATCATCGGACCTGCTTGACCCAAATGACTCCCCAGATGGGAAGGCACCCCTGCTGTCATTGGCTTGGCTGCAGCTGAGAATAGGAGCGACATGGGCCTGATTTTCTCAGGAATCAATAGAGCTCACCTGCCCAAGCCCCCATCCTTCTGCTTGGGTTCTGTGGCATTTCAATGTTTTGTTGAGATCAGTTTTCAGTGGAAGTTGTGCACATTCCTCCATGCAATTTTACAATCGCCTTGTTTTCCTCACTCTATCCAACAAGAAAATTTCATCACTACAAAGACGAATTTGAGAAAAGTAACTGCCTTAGGGTCAAGCGACACACTGCATTAAACATAGTGCATGTGGTTTGAATGTTGTTTGCTTGCTTAGAATGGAAGGTGCTTTCAGGGGCCACATGTCTTGAGCTTGGCCCTGGGGCTCCAAAATGCTGGATCGCCAATCCCTTTGCAATGCAGATCTTTATTTGCACTTAAGACAAAGCATCTCTAAATCCTTCTAGTAAACTGGAAGATAAACCTCTGTTCATGCAGTGTTGAACCCAAACTCCTTCCCTTTAAGGTTTGTGAAAAAACGGGATTAAAATGTTTTATTAAATTAAAAATTAAATTAAAATTTAAGTAACTCTATGGGCTCCACCCTCAGGGTGGCTTCTGCTGATGAAAGGCCAGCCAAAGACCTATGCGAGCCCTCTAACTGGGCAACTCTTCTCTCCCAACACCTCGTCATGGGGCATGGACTAGGCAAGGCAATGGCTCTCATCCCCTTCTTGGACCTTCCCCTCTATTCCAAATTTCCAAATTTCAGTCTTTTAAAAGGGAGTAGGGAAGAAATTGTACAAATTCCAGGAAACCACCAAACTCGTTGTGGTTGTGGGAAAGGGCAAGAAGCCAGAGGAAAGGGGCATGGTCATTTAGAGAACATCTGGTGGTTGGACTGGGACTCCTGGAAAGATAAATTTGGGCTATGGCTCTAAGGTTTTGCAGCCTCATCCTAGATATAAACAAAGGGCAATTTTCTTCTTCACCACTCTGACAAAATGATGGCCTCACCTGTGAGCCAAACAATCCATAGTGAGATAGGGCGCCAATGCATATACCATACAATGCATAATATGACCCAGATGTATACCTAAAGTGCACATGATTCTACAGTAAGCACTTGGGGACAGGGCTTTAGCTGTGGTCCTTATTTGCACACCCGCAACATACGTTGTCCCATAGGGATCTCTTAAAGTAGTGTGTGCTCGAGCTCTTGAGCTATTGTCCGCGATTGGATTTGCAGTTGCTAGCAGCGATGTGTTCGAGTCTTTTACTCCAAGTCTCAAGTCAAATCTCAAGTCTTTACCTTCATGTCCATGGCTTGACTCAAGTCGAGCCTCGAATCATTGCAAGAAATTTCCAAGTCAAGTCTCAAGTCTCTTCTCAGTTCTCAAGAGCCGACTTGAACAGGAAATAGGGAGGTGGTGGTGGGGGCTGGGAGAGTTGCAAACCCCCTGATGTTCCCATCTGCACTTGCAATGGCTTAGTAGAGTATACAGTACTTTGGAGGCACCCTACCACCACCAAGGGTTCTTAAAGTTGTTGTTTGTTCCTGCCTGAAAATGCATGGGAACAGAGCAGAGGCAGCAGGCGGGAGAAGTGCTGTTCCTGCCAAGGAGAGCAAAGAGCACTAAAAAGAGGTGAAGTTCTCCTGCAGCCCTTGTCCCTCCCCCCGACCTCCTTCCTTGTGCCAAAAAGAAGCCTTTCAGCCTTGCCTTCCCCCTGTTGCAGCCTCCTTCTCCCAATCCCACCACCACCCCTTTGAAACTCCCTCCCTACCACCACTTCTGCTGTTTTTGTGTCTGGATATCCTGCTGCAAAGTAAACCCTCTGTTATTAAAAAAGTAGACTAAGACGTGGTCATCAAATATGCTGAGATCGCGAGTCAAGTCACTCGGTACTCCCAAGTCGAGTCCAAGTTGAGTTGTGGATGTGACTTGAGTCACACTTGGGAGTGAGTCGCTTGACTTGAATCCCCAACATCAATAGCTGGGTCAAGGCTGAAGAAATTCTGGCTTGCAGGACCTCTTCATCTGACCTTCACATGTGGCTGAGGCTCCACGTCATTGGCCACCATTCCAAGGCATCTGAAGGTCTTTGAAGGAAATTCCCGAGGCTTTCTTTGCGTGATGCCTTTCTCAATGGATTACAAGGACTTCTGCACCTCCCACTTTTTCCACTGGTTCTCGAATGCTCTGCTCCACTGCTTCATTGAAAGTAATGAAAAGCAAGGGACTCTGCTGCTTCCTCAAGCAATTCTTTCCTGTATATTGAGAAATTGAAACTCTTCCTGGATCGCCAGCTCAAGGGCAGGACAAACTATAGAGAACTGCAAATGTCCTGCCTCCATAGCGCCTAAGGGCTTAGCATACATGTCCTGTATAAAGGGATTGGGTGTTGTGTGCATATATGAATGACTATGGGATATTTCCCCACTCCCAGCTCTAGTCAAGCCTACCTTTGGCTTTAGCCACTGCTGGAATGCAACTCCGAGAAGGTTAGTCATGTGGGAAAGAGGCCACTGGGCTGAAAAATATTCTCCACTCCTGTTCTCAGTGACCTGTCAGTTGGAAACCTTTTGATTTACTAAGATGGTGCCCCTGTTAAATAGACAACACATTTAGAATACAATCAGACACATTTATTCAGGTTTAAATTAAATCAAATTTAAAATTATTTCTAGGCCACCTGGGTAGAGCTCTCTCAAGGTGACAGAACTGAATTACTTTCTTTCAGCCATAGACTGGAAAAGTACAACACAAGAATAATAAAAGAGATCAGTACAACAAAATACATAAAATCATGACACCAATAGAAACTAGTTTTTTGTATATAAAATAAATACCACACAAAGTAGATAAAGTTTTTAAAAATCCATATATTGTGTTCTGATAAAATCAATAAAAACCAGCAGTTAATTAAAAGTAATAAATCTTCAGTGCTGGTGAGTTAGAATTGTTAGAATTAAAGACATGCTTCTCTGTGTGCTGCCTGTTTATATGTTTGCAAGTATATTGTTTTTATTATGCATTTTTAAGTTTTTAACCTTCGTAAAGTGCTCAGAGAGCTTTGGTTATGGGGTGGCATAAACATGTAATAAGTGAAATGAATTTTTTAAAAGTTACACTGAGTGCAATGGGACCCAGGTAACTGCATATAGTAAAGACTGTATGGAATTGCATTGTGGCGGAGACCATCCTACGAGAAGAAGAAGCAGTTTCTTCTTGCAGCAACACAGGAAGACATGTCTCTTCTAAGGTGATGCCTGCAGAGTTGCATTCATAATTCATCTAAGAACAAGGCATGCTTTTCCTCACCAAAATCGCTTTAAAAAAAATCATTGGTATAAGTTTGCAGCCTGAAAGCACAATCCTATACATAAGAGATAGATTGACTCTGCCAGGGTAGCCACAGCCTTGAATTTCGAACAGCTGAGCTCAGCTGCATGGATAGGACATTTTAAGAGGCTTTCGTTCATAGGGTGGCTGTACGTCGGAGATGACGGCTCAGAGTAACACGTCTGTTGAGAGGGAAATGCCGCTAGTTTCAACAGGACTTCCTCCTGGACCGTGCAAATCAGATTGCAGCCCTAATCGATTGCAGCCTTAATCGATTAACTGAGCGAAGTGAATGCAATTAATCCATTCTGTTTTCTTTCATCAGTAGGCAGCCCCACTTGTAGCGAAGGCTAGACATCCTGTCCGATATAGCCGATAAGTCAGGTCTTCCTGGCAAAAGCTCGTGGCATAATAAATGTGTCTGTCTTTCAGTGCCATAGGAGTTTGTTGTTGTTTTCATGACTATTGCTGTTGATCAGTCCCAGAAAAATACTTACAATGCTGTTATCAGAAACATATTTTCCCCCCAGGTATTCAGCCGTGGTTTCAATTTAGCTCCTAAACCCGACATCATTGGAGCACTCAGCAAGTGTCACACAGTCATAAAGTGCACGATGCCACAGGCTCCCAACAGCTGCACTTTCTCTAATAGCATTCATTACCTCAGGACAGCAGGCCTGTTGCTTACAGATCGGAGACATGCTTTCATTTCTTACCATCCGAAAACCCTCACACACGGCACCGAAGGCAGCCACTCGTTTGCCAGGGTCTGCCAGGGTCTGCACAAAGAAGGATTCTCTCCCTGAACTGGAACTCTCCAAACAGTATTTGGAAATCCGGTCCTCTTACCTTCATAGCTCTTCTGTGCCCTTAATACAATTAAAAAAAAGCACAAAAGCCATGGCTGACCCTGGAACGGAGTGCAGCTGAACTGAATCAGATGAGTCACCACTGCCACAGAAATGAGCTGCATAGTTCACAAACCTTTTGAACTTAGGTCCTTGTCAAAATGGATCTTGTTCCGCAATCACTTATTCCTCACATCTATAAATGTTCACATTCCACTAGAAGGTCTTTTGCTATCAGTCCTGTCACCTACTAAAC
Source organism: Varanus komodoensis (assembly GCF_004798865.1). NCBI lineage: Eukaryota > Metazoa > Chordata > Lepidosauria > Squamata > Varanidae > Varanus > Varanus komodoensis. Next base: position 5,265,331 of record NW_025335349.1, on the reverse strand, counting down.
AGGCAACTCATAATGAGAGATGTGCCATGGCAAGATATTATTATTAGTTTAAAATATCTACAAGGCACCTTTCCAAACCCCGAGCCATCTTCCAGCGAATGGAAGTGCTTTGAATCAACCATAAAGGAATGAATATAGTAAATTAAATACAAGAATGAATAGCTGTGTGTCAAAATTTGCCAGCATCAAAATCCCGTGGAGTCTTCTTCATGAGGCAGAGATTGCAACTGCTCAGTCCATAAGGAAATCCAGTGCAGAGATGGCAACCTAGCAGAATCTCTGGAGGATTATGTAGCTGTGCCATTCCATTAGTGCAACTGGCACTGCACTAGCAGAAACTCGGTTCCGAACCATGTTCAGTGGGAGGATCCGTCTGGAGCAAGCACAGTTGTACATTTTGCATTGCATCCAGAATTGCTGCATAACCAGTTATCCAACATTAATAGGCATCCTCTTGTATGGTGGCAGGTTCAGTGGAGTTCTGCCAGCCCTCCTGGAATTGGCAGAATGACACCATTGCTCTCAGCCTGTCCCTGGGTTCCAGTGTGAGGCACAGATGATCAAGGCTGGACATTGCTTGTATTGCACACCAGTGCAAAGAAAAGTGATTGGAATGCACCCTCAGCTCCCTGAACCTCCATGCTGATGTTGGTGCCAAACAATGGCCTCCTTTGAGGAAAAGCTAGTTGCAATATAGACTCACTTTCCTGCACTCTTTCAACCAGGTCTCAGCAATGCACAACAGGGTGGCTCACTCTTCTGTGACAAGATCAGGCAGAACATTTAATTTTACTCAGCTACATCTACCAGGCCAAGACAGAGCATGTAGGAGAAAAGGAACCCACATAATCCAGAAGAGAAGCTAGAGCAAGGCTCTTTCACTTGTCTTCTTATTCCACTTTCACTTGTCTCTTTCACTTGTCTTCTTTCACTTGTCTTCTTATTCCACTTCTTCCCACTGCCATTGCTCCCCTAGTCTATAACTAGCTGCATTATGTGAAGCTCCACACACATATTTTCAACCCTCATAACAGGTTGCACTAGACATTTCCAATGCCATGCCAAAAGCATCCCAGAAATCTTGGCCCAATCTAATGTGCTGCAGTCTATTTTCCAGGTCAGGGGAAGAAGTTTCCTTAAAACGTTGGATATCTCCTGCATGGACCTCCAGTCTGAAGAGAAGAATGGAAATATGCATTCTATTGATGGGGGCGTATTCCAAGTGGAATGTGGCAACAACACCTGTGTCAGAACATGGTAAAGGGAGCTGGGCAACATGTACTCACTGCCACCCCCTAAAATCAAACAAGTTTCTGAGAATAGTTTTGCAAACCAAAAGCCCTCTAGAGCTGCGCAAGGAGCCTACAGGGGCCAATATGAGATGGCATTTATGCAAGCCCTATAGAACCATTTATAGATATTTCTCTTACTCTTCTTTTTGGCACTTTTGGGGGCACTTCACACAGGGGTGAACCACTGAGGTGCCATGATGCAGGGAAAGGGCATGGGAGTTTCCATGCTGGCCCTGTCCTCAGTTCCTGAGCTTACTGCTTTGAAGGAGGCGTGGATGTACATGATACCATGAGATTTGGCTAAATCCATTCCGCCTGCATTTCATGGAATGTCAGCTTTCTTTCCTTCTTTTGCCTGCTCATTGACAGTATCAGAGTTTGCATAAATTCATTTGTCTGTGTTTGAACAAATTCAGACTTGCGCAAATCCTGCATTTCTGAAAATTTTCATATGCCCCAGAACATGTGTTTTCATGCTTTAGGTTTTTTTTTTTTGGGGGGGTGTTAGGATGTGGGTTCTCATTTTTTTATTTATTCAATTTAAAGTTTTGCCATGCCGTTCCATTACTAAAAGTCTCTGGACGGCTTGTAAAGAACAAATTTTTGATCAGTGTTTTTATTTTTTTTGTAATGCTCAATTATTACCTCTGTGTAAAAAGTCTATAAGTCTGCTTGGAATCAGTGTAACCTAGAAAAGAACTAGTCTGTTGTGTGTTTTGTGGGTCTAATTCATAGAAATCAGACTTTGTCTGTTGCAAATTTCTCCAGTGTCCCTTCTGATCAGGAGCTCCACTCTAGCTAGGAATGTGATGGCATGGAAGTTTTTGTGTACAGGGGCACTTTTAGCCATATCTTTCTGCATAAACTGTTTCTATTTGTGAAAGAGTTGAAGTGGCTGGAATGAAATGAGCAAAGGAGAGCTGGAAAGTAGCATTATTTGAGGCATATGAAACAGGCTGGAGAAGGAAAAATGCAGAAACGCTCTAGTGGAAAAGCCCAGCAAATTTTCACAACTGAATGAATCCAAGGAAATAAAAATATGGACATCAACCTGGACGGGCAGCAGTATCAGCAGCAGATGGACAAGTAATTAAAATTGCACCTAGAAATTCTATCCCTGGAAAGCCCTTTCCACCAGGCCAAGGTACCAGCTGCCAAAACTCACATGCATGTTGGAAAGGTTAAGCATTTCTAAAGCCCAGGTATCTTCTCTCTGAATATCTCACATGAGAATGAGGTATTAAGTGAAATTAGATGCTAATGTCTGCTGATTAAACACTGCTAATTATTTTTGACTAGCTAGATAATCATTCTGAGTGGCATTAATCTGTAGTCACATTATACATTGTCTAGGGGATCAGTTTGTCTTTAGAGTGGCCAAATAGTTTTCAGTCACTGCTGAGCTGTCAGTACTTTGGGGACAGAAGTGGTAGAAGTGTATACCCAAATCCTGAGATAACATTTCTAATCAGACAGTAGCAGTTATGTATTATGTCATTAACCTATTTTAAATAGGCAAGTTTATAAGACTTGCAGAACACATTAGCTTAGGACACTTCACTGGAAACTGGTCTGAGCTTTGGTTCTACTTTAACTAAATATTTCCAATATGTTTTAGAATAGCCAGGTGTCAATAAAGTGGCCAGAAGTACAGCAGGACATTTAGAAAAATGATAGAGTTGGAAGAGGCCCTAGAGACCATCTAGTCTATTGCTGATGCTCGCTCTGCAGTGCAGAACATACAGTGCCTGACAGGTGGTCATCCAGCTTCTGCTTAGATGGGGGTAAGGAGACATCATCACTTCTTCACAGAATAACTCTGTAAATGTTGGCAAAGACAGTTTATCATGTAAAGATGAAAAAAGCTACACTTGCTAAAGTTCCACGGAGATATTAAAGCTTCATGAAAAGATCTTTGGTCATTTTTCCTATAAACACCTATCCATTTTGCCAAGGCCCTGTCATACAATGTGGATTCTGAAACCTGTTTCAGAATGTATCTTTCTCCTGTTCAAAATCCCAGAAATTGTAGGTAGCGTTGCCCATTGCTTTCTTTTGCAATAATAGGGAGTTTGTACATGTACCTCATTGCAACTGATGGATGCACAAATCTTTCTCAATACAAAAATACAAAACCTTGCAATTCAATGCCAAACATAATCGGGGTAGCAAAGTCATTTATTTATTTGCTTATTCACTTGTTCGTTGCACAGAATACACGACTGTGACACATCTAAATACCTAGGAAGCTTCCTGCACATACCGCTACATGGCATTCCACCCATTCTTTCAAGCACAATGAAACTCAACACCAGTCCCAGCTCCAGCAGCAAGACAAGCAGAGATTAAGTAAGTGAGGAGGCGGAATTGAGAGGAGCCCACACATGCACAAACAAAAGAGCTAAAACTTAATGGACTTGATAAAGCTAATCAGTACATTTCTGCTCAAATAACTAAGCAAATCAGTTGACAATAGATAATTTGGCTGACTTTACCAGGAGGAAAAATCACTCAGCCACTTTATCTATTTTAAATGGGCCTCTTTTCTGTCTGAAAAGATCCATAAGGCAGGTTACATTTTTAAAAAATGAAACTTCAAGAAAACACCACAACTAAGAACTAAAAAAAGAAAAGAAAAGCCGACACAATAACCAGAAGATATGAAAGAATGCAGTCCCATGACTTCAAACACTAAGTGGTTCAGAATCACCTTCTTGAAAAATTAGTTATGTAAAGTGTATTTTATCTTTCTGTATACAGTGAATGGATCCAGAATAACACTGCACTTCTGAGCATACATATCTAGATTAAAACAATATTCAGAGAAATAATTTGTCTCAAACCTTTATTGCCCATGTAAAACAGGATCAGGGATACATCTCTGAGGAATCCAATCCATGATCTGGATATCTCTTTTGCACCTGCACCACACCCAAAGGAGAAAGACCTCAACTACAGATTAGAGATCTTGAGTAGGTTTTTGAGATATGCAATCATATATGAGTTTACTCAGAGGTAAATCCCAGTCAAATTAGGAGCAGCACGTGCTTGCTTTTAATATGTAGGTTTAACTGATGCAGGTAGTATCAGTCATTTCCCTGACAGTGCAATCAGAGCAGTACTAGAAAGGGGGACTTTAATCCTTTCTTCCCATACAGTGGGCCTGAGGGGAAAAACCTCCCCTGAAGCTAGTTATTTGCATTGAAAGAAAATCCTCTATTTGAGGTAATGGGAAATTTCCCCTGAATGGATCACCTGCTTCAGAAAATCTGCACAAATTAAATGCAAATCTATTGTCACAGATAGCACTGATTCCTGCAGATTCCTTGGACCTGGCACTTGTGGGAGGGGAGGGGAGGGGAGGGGAGGGGAGGAAGAAGGCTCATGCAAGGGAATTCTGTGGGGCCTCAGCCCCTCCCCTTATAAGCAGAGGCTAAATGCATAGGTGGCAGAAGTCCCCTTGTCCCTGTACTCTTCCTGTTTTTCTCCAAGTTTGGAGGGTTGCGGGCAGCCACGGTATCTCGAGTTGCTATTCCCCTTGCTGAAATATTAAGATATTTTAGAACTGCTTGTTTCCCTTGGCAGATAGATCAGGGTTAAACATGTATGATGTGCAAGATGTCAGAATGGATCATTTCAGGAGAAATTCGATTAAAGCTCCCTGATGTGAAATTGCATATTCCTGGAAGGAGGTCTCTAGCTCAGCATGTGCTTAAAGCTGGGATCAAGTGACTCGAGATGGTTAGTTTTATCTTATTTCCACAGATAATCAGAAAGCTGATTATGTACAAAGCATGAAGTGGCAAAGCTCTTAGCACTGGAGATGCGAGCCCAAACCGCTGCTTCCCTCTTAATGTGCAGGCCCTTTGGTGCTCTGGAGCTTGCCACCTGGACCTCTGTCAAGGCATCTCTGCCTTTCATAGTGATGCAGCTGGCAGAGATGAAAAACCAGATGAAGGATTTACCTGAGGAAAGTGATGCTTGTTGAATTCCTGCCCTGAGAATGCTGTTAAAAGCACAGGGAAAGTTGACTGTGCCTTATAGCCCTGGTGCTGGAGATGGTGGAGAAATTAGTCTGATTCATACTGTAATGCCGAAATACATAATTTTGCATAGTTAAGCCAATGTGCATGCTGAAAATTAGTTATCCTTCAAAATTCACACTTTCTCATATTTTGCAATGGAGTTCTTCAGTTTTTAAAAATGTGTACAATAATGCATGTCATATAGAAAAATCTAGTGCTGATATACATTATATTAATAAAATATAATAGGAGAAATGCACTCAAAATTGTACAGGGTTTTTCATGCTTTAAGAAAATCATGAACTTAAAGCTGGAAGAATTCTCAGTGTTCAAGCCAAACCAAAATTGATAGATTCATCAATCCCTACTTGACTCATACTAGGAAAAGAATTGACTGGCTCAACATAACAAAGTTCCTTATAAATCATATCCAGAAGTAACAAACCTCTACCTGAGAACCAAGGGGCCTCTGATATTCAGGAGGACAAATGCCAGGTGTATCTTGTTATTTACCTTTCTTCAGTGATCTGGACAGCTTCAAAGATATAGCACAGGAGTAAGAATAAGTGGAAAATTAGTTTCAGTTTAGTTTGGACCAGTATTTGACCAATTCACACCACTGATTGTGGAAATGAACACAGTTCACACATGAAGAAGCACAGAAGTATTTATAGAACTCTGTTTAACAACAACAACAACAATAATAGATCTAGTCAGTATCATATATGATTAAAGCTTAATAATTTGAACATATTTTGAAATGGAACCTCTACCTTTTTAGCATGGCCTAGAAATTGTGTCTCTTATGTATAATTCCTTTTTGGAATTTTAGACAGGAGTAATATTCTGAGAAGAAATGTTACAAATTGCAATACATTAATATGGAAATAGAAGGTGGCTCAGTACCTGTGCCCATTTAAATCTAATTTTTCTAGCACTGCAAATTAGATTCAATTCTTGTCACTCATTAAATGAATTGGTAAAAAGAGTAATGGTGTTTTTCTTTTTGAACCCCCCCCCCCAGTGTTCTCCAGCTTGCTCAAAAGCCAATAAAATATTAAGGGATAGTGGGACACTTAACTTACTTGGGCACTGCAAAGTATGCCTGAGATCTGAATGCTGCTCGGAAACTTGGAGGGTGGCAAGAAGGGAGAGGGACTTCTGAGTGGTGGTCCCCAAAATGTGGAATGATCTTCTAACTTAGAAACAACTGATGCCAAAGCAGTCATCACATTAAAACTTCCCTCTACTCTCCAGCATTTAATGGCGTATGGGACATAGCAGCTGTTTCAGCAGATCTAGCTGATTTTATGGAACTTCTTTTATTTGTTTAAACTGTTTAAATGTTGTACAGTGGAATCTTGGCTCACAAACTTAATCCGTTCCACAACTCTGGTCACAAACCAGATTGGTCATGAGCCAAGTCAAATTTCCCCATAAGGTTCACTGTAAATAAGGTTAATCCGTTCTGTAACTATTTTTTTTAACTCACAAAAATTTGAAGCAAAGTAACAAAGAACAACAAAGATTGCGGCTACCTCCCCCCCTCCTGAGCATGATCGCAGTGAACTCCCTGCCCCCCCCCCCCAGGACGACCAGTGCAGGGAAGGCAGGCTCGATTGTGATCGTCACCCAATGCGGAGTTCATGACCTGCAACAAATTTGTTTATGAAATTTCTGTTTGCGACCCGATTTGGTCGTGAACAGAGGTGTTTGTGAGCTGAGGTATCACTGTATATTGTAACTATATTTTGTATTTTATTGCAGCTGTACATTATTTCTTTTATTTTATTGAATCTGTGTTTTGTGTTATATGAATTGCTTTGAGAGGCATCAGCGATCGGCCAGTGCAGAAATGAATGAACGGAACGTGGAAGTAAATCACATGGAAATGAACTGGAGTTGCCTCTGAGTGTGCATGCAAGTGCACCTCTTTTAGGGCTGCATTCTCTAACGCAAAGGTCCTTCAGAGGTAGCTCTGAGACTGAGCTCAAGGGAGCAGAAAACACCTGAGGCTCCCTGGTCACAAAAACTCAGCAGATGGAGGTGAAACTGGTGATATAATCTTATATTGATACCTATACTGTGGTGGGTCATTGTTAATTCTTTGCCACGGTGATTTTCTTATAGAAGGAGTTCCACAGGTATAGACATACGTGCAGGCATTGGCTCTGAAACTATTTTGACTCAACAGCTCCTGCCTGGAGACGTTGAGCACACCTTCTCACCTCTGAAGGCAGCATCAGATGTCTACTGCCCGGTGGGTGCAGGCGCCTTCATATTCACTCTAGCCTCCCCTTTCCCGTCTCTCAGACACCTCACTCCACTCATGGTGGTGAGGGAGGCTGGGTTTAAATGCTTCTGAATAAGGTGTGCTGCTTCCAACATAACAACACAAACTAAAAGGCAAGGGAGCTGTGTCCTATTTCATTTCTTTTGACTGAAAAGCAGCTGGAGAAGAAGGGTTTGGTTTGGGCTCTGGGGGAGGATGGATTCCAAGCATACCTGCATTATTTCTCTTGTGGATGGGAAAGTGTTGCAGGGGGAGCTCTGAACAGGCCAAAGTACACCACGTGTCATAGGTTAAGCACCCCTCCCTGCTCTGCTCACTTGACTCAAGGTGAGAACCTACATGATTGAATGCTTCTTGCTGCCAATAAAATAAAAATTGCTCCACAGATTGTGAAAAGACAGGTTTCGGTGATGGTGTGGTGGGCATCTGGCATCTGAGACTGATTGCTCCCTCTCTCTATTACTCTAGTGTAAATGCATGTGCCCCTAATTGGGATGAGGACCACCATGCTCTAAACCTCCCACTCAACATCTGCAAAACACCCCCATCCCATCAATTGGTCTCCATCTCAGCTTCTCCATCAGGCAGAAAGAGCCTCAGAAACATTGGCTCTAATGCCCATTAAGTCCATTCCATGTCATTGAGAGGTGTTGGTTTTAGCAGCTCTGTGAAAGCCTAATGAAAACATACAATATCTGTTCACAGAGATGATGCTTTAGAGCCAGAGCTATTTTTCTCCTTTCTGAGCATTTTAATTACGAGCAAAGATTAACAGACAGACAGAAACATACACCTCTTTGTGGCAGAAAGAAACCAGTGGTTTGGAACATCATTAGTGCTACTAAAACCAGTTGAATGCAAAACAGAGTATTTTTAAAAATAAAGAAATAAAAAAACTTCACAGCAATTAGCCTTTCTTCATAACACTAGTGCTTTCGTGTCAATTTTTAGCTAATCAAGATGGAAAATGGAAATAGAATGTGTAAAAAAAATGTTTATAACCACATGTAAACAAGTGATGGGGATAGTACTGTACCTGCTTTACTGCTTAATAAAATAAGCACAGAAATCAGTATTGCAGCCATTTAGGTGTAATTGTACAAATTGCTAACTAATCAGACTGAGAAAATTGAACAAGAGCTTTGGAGAACAATGCTGTATGTGCTATTAACTTAGTGCACTTAGCTAAGTATTTAATGAATTTCTGAGATAACACCATGGAATGGATGTTATAAAAATAAAAGAAGATTGATTTGTGCCTTATATTAAAAGAAAGGACTCAATATTCTTTTTAGTTAACCAGTGTAAATTGGGAGTAATGCCATCAAACCACACAGAATTACAGGCCATGTAATATTGGCTCAAGACATGCTTTCATAAAAGCCTCTGCCTTTACCATTTTTCTGTCAGGGTGAGCTGTAAGCATTTCATTAAAAATGTAAAACTGGACAAATACATAAAATTCTGTGGAATAAATAGCTCAGTTTATCAGGCTGGCTGTAGTCAGCAGCTCAATGTACTTTGACATCCTCAACACAGCAGGGACTTAACTAGAGCTGTGCAAGGCTGGCTCAAAGGCTTGTGAACTTTTCAAGAAGTTCAAAACAAAATAGCTTGAAAATTCATAAGACAGGGAGGGGGGATTGACTCGCTGCTTCTTTCCGGCAAATTCTATTTTATTGAAGATTTTACATGCTGTGGTGCAGTGCACTCATGTATGAACTGTCTAGCCCTTTGGATATGAGCCGGATGGATTTGGAGTTTTTCAAGAAAATATGGTACAAAACAAAGTTTTCCCGTAAGGAACAGGTAGAGTGGCCAGATGCAACAAAGAAGAAGGTTCTGGAACTATCAGAGGTTAGGCAGAAAAGGGGATGGGAGATACTCATCCAGGCAGCATGTGGCAGAGGGAGAAAAAGCTGCTCCAAAACAGAGATGGCAGAGGGGAAATTGCCTTTTTATTGATCCCGAAGCCAGGAGAATGTAGTTACTTCATCCGACAGGGTGGCTAATTCAAATCCAAACTAAGGGAACATTAGCAACAAACCTGAAAAGGCTAAAGAATTAGTTGAGACTAAATCATACAATTTGGTAGGTAGATATTCAGAGGAAAGAAGATGTAGACTTGGGACAAGGAACAGAATTTGAATGGGAAACTGCAGGCTGGGTCTTTTCAGAAACTGAATCTAGATTAGAATTGCCCCATCTTTTTTCAGCCTAGCTATTTTCAATCATTCATTTCTGAAAGTGGTCAAAAGAAATTGCATCCAAGAACTGTAGGAAGGGATAAGATGTTCACAGAAATTTCCCAGTAAGTAGGACTTCAGGGCTTTCCTTAACCTTAGGAGGTAGCAGAGAGAAGTGCTTTTTATTTTACAGCTATTTTATTTTTTAAAACTTTCTAATCCCATCGTTATCTGAAACAGATCTCAAGACAGCTTACAAACCAGAAATGTAACAGCATATTAACATAAAAACCCAATATATAAAAACATACAATAAAATAATTACATTATATGATAAAACAACCCTTAAAATAGGGTTATTTAAAACCCTTAATACCCTTGAGTTAATAAAAAGGTTCTGGCCTGGCACTGAAAATAATAAAGCACTGGCTCCAGGTGTACCTCTGTGTGGATCAGTTTCCATGGCTGGCATACTACCACAGAAAAGGCCCTTCCCCAGATAGCCACCCTTCTAACCACCTTCAGACAGGACTCCTGAAGAAGGACCGTAAGTGGAGGATCTTAGAGTCCATGCAGGCGTATATGGAAGGAGACATTCCTTCAGATATCCAGGCCCTAAACTGATGTCCTATTCTGTAAGTAGAAACTCCTAAACTGTTTGTGGTTCCTGAAAGGTTCTCTACAGGAATTTATCATGACTTCTTCCCTTGGGGTTCTCCAGGGCTGGAAATTGAGTGAGTCCTTGTTTTCCTCCTTCTCCTCTTTATTCTTGCAAAAATGACTTTTAACAAGACAAAATCAAAGCAAAACTGCTTTGCTCATATTTCAGGCACTCAATCAGGCAGCTGCAAGGAAAATTCAAAGGGAGAAAATAATGGTGAAGACCTCAAGGGGGCTTCCAGAAAGCTTCTCTAAGACTGGGTTTTAGGGGCATCCTGCTGACAACATCAAGGTCAACAATAAACAATTCTTGAACTGTATCAGAAAAAAGCAGTTGGACCATTGGGCAATAATGGAATTAAAGGAGAACTAAGGGTAGATAAGGGGAGTAACCAAATGAATTCTTTTCATCAAGTCTTCACAGGAAAGGATGAAAAGCAGATACCTGTTTCTGAGCTTATGTATTCTGCAAGGGACTGAGGAATTAAGGCAGATAGTAGTGACAAAAGCTGAAATTCGTTGACAATTTGAAAGTCAACAAGTGACCCAGTCCAGAAGCTCTCTATCCTAGAATACTTAAAGAACTCAAACATGAAATTGCTTCTTATCTTATTTAATATGTCCTTAAAACCAGCCAGATACTGAAGATGAAACTCAAATACTTTGGCCACCTAATGAGAAGGAGGAACTCACTGGAGAAGAGCCTAATGCTGGGAACAATGGTGTAGTGGTTAAGAGCATGGGACTGGGACTCAGACGATCTGGGTTCTAGTCCCCGCTCAGCCATGGAGCCAACTGGGTGACTTTGGGCCAGTCACAGACTCTCAGCCCAACCTACCTCACAGGGTTGTTGTTGTGGGGATAAGATGGAGGAGGAGATGTAAGCTGCCTTGAGCCTTTGTAGGAAAAAGGCAGGATATAAATCGAAAAATAAATAAATAAATAAATAAAAGAAGAAGGGGACGGCAGAGGATGTGGCGGCTAGATGGAGTCCCTGAGGCAGTTGGTGTGAGCTTAGGTGGACTCTGGGGGATGGTGGAGGACAGGAAGGCCTGGAGGTATGTTGTCCACGGTGTTGTGATGGGTTGGAATGACTTCCCAACTAACAACAACAAAATCAGCCTTCATACTAGAGAACTGGAGAATGGCCAATGTAACATCAGGTTTTTTTTAAGGAATCCAGGGAGGATCTGGGGAATTACAGGCCAGTTAGTTGAACACCTGTGCTGGGTTAACTTCTTGAAAGTATTATTAAACATAGAATCAGTAAGCACATAGAGGAACAAGCCCTGTGGAAAAAGAATCAGCATGGCTTCCACAAGGGGAAGTCCTGTCTCACCAACCTACTGGGGTTTTTTGAGAGTGTCAGCAAGCATGTAGACAAGGGGAATTTAGTAAATGCTGTTTCCTTGGACTTCCCAAAGGCTTTTGATAAAGTCCTTCACCAATGGCTCTTGAGCAAACTAAGCTGCTATGGAATAAAAGTGGGAGGGGGTCCTCTTATGGATCACTAACTGCTTAAAGATAAGAAGATATAGGGTGGAAATAAATGGCAATTTCTCCCAGTGCAGAGATGTCACCAATGGAGTCCCCCAGGATTCTGTATTAGGACCAGTGCTTTTCAACCTAATGATAAATGATCTGGGACTAAGAGTAAGCAGTGAAGTGGCCATGTTTGCTGATGACACAAAACTTAGAAGACTGAGGGGGGGATATGTTGCCCCTATATAAGTACCACAAAGACTGTTACAAAGAAGAGGATCACGATCTCTTCTCACTGATACAAGAGTGTAGAACATGGAATAATCAATTCAAGTTGCGACAACCCAGATTCAGACTAGATATCAGGAAAAGTTTTCTTACTGTCAGAGCAATAAGACAGTGGAACCAGCTGTGTAGAGAGGCTGTGGGCTCTGCCACACTAGATATATTCAGAAAGAAACTGGACAGCCATCTGACTGAGATGAAGTAAATCAGTGACCTGCAACAGCAGGGGGTTGGACTTGCTGACCTTCTTGGCCCCTTCCAACTCTAGTATTTTATGATTCTGTGATTTGCTGATGATACATTTAGGGTGGTTAAAAACAAAAGGAATTGTGAAGTGCTCCAAAAGACTCTCTCCAAGCTGGGAAAATGGGCATGAAAATGGCAAATGTAGTTCAATGTACGCAAGTGTAATCGTCATATACTTAGAGATTATCTAATAAAATTTGGCATGATAGAGGTGTTTAAAATAATGTATGATTTAGAGAAATTGGAGAAGGAGTCATCACCACTTCCTGTGGCAGCTGATTCCATAGTTTAATTATACATTGTATGAAGAAGCACTTCCTTTTATCTGTGTTAAACTTCCCACCAATCAACTTCATGGTCAGTTCAAGTGTTATGGGAAAGGGAGAAAAAAAAATCTCTCTCTCTACTTTCTCCACATCATGGATTATTTTAAACATTATTTGCCTTTTTTCTAACCTGAATAGTCCCCGCATCAGTTTAGGAAGATTCTCAGAAAAGGGTTCATACCAGTTGGAGATTTGTAGGATTGTATATTTATATTAACTTATGCTGGGTATGTTCAAGTCTCAGATTTCCCTGTGTCCTGGATATTATTAAATTATTGTTAGAATTCTATTTTAATATTATAAACAGCACTGATACTGCATATGTTATTAGAGATGTCATTATGTTATTGTATCAGGCTAAGAGAATATTCTCTTTTGAAAGCCATTTTCTGTAGGAATTAACTTCATGCCATATAACAATGGTAAAGAGCAAGACCATCTGAATAGAGAGCCTGAACTCAGAGAAAGTCACCTTCTCATTTAGTGCTCATTAGCATCTGGTCTTGCCCCAGCTATTATCCAAGATAATTGAATTGTTTAATTTGCAGGCAAGGTTGTTTTAGCTGTTGTTTCCATCTCTCAATATTGAATGATACTTAACTCCCATAAGAGTAATTTAAGCTGAAAGTTTATCTTTCCTATGCATAGAGCATGAGCTCAGCTGCCTTCTAATGAGTAAATAAACCATTCAACACTTTAATCATTGTTGTTGTACACCTTGAAACTGCTATGTAAACTACACAAACACTTCTATGCTCTGCTACATATGTCACTTTCGTTTTCTACAGTAGCTACTTGCTTAGATTGGCATCTCAAAACTAAACAAAATCCATTTCCTTTCAGCTGGCATGAACAAACCATTAACATTAGGTGTCTCTGAATACTAAAAAGCTTGTGTGATTAAGATGAGGCCTGTAAAAAACAAAGGGAAAGTGGAACTCTGCTCCTCACTT
>NW_025335349.1:5112458-5251483 GCF_004798865.1 Varanus komodoensis | reverse complement strand
AAGTGAGGAGCAGAGATAAAACACCTAGTAAAATACCACTAATTAGTGCTCATTAGAAAGCAACAATGGACTGAAGAAATAACAGGCAAAAAACAAACAAACAAATGAGACAAAGGCAAAAAAAAAAAAATTACAAGGTGTCATTCCTTGATTAACACAGATGTTGTCAAAGGTTAAGCCATTACACGTTTATTGTACAATTTTCTTTGTATTTCTGCTGAGAATATGACACCTTGCAAATTAAGTAGCTACACTTCTTCTGCACCTTTGGAGCAAAATCCATAGCACTTTAACTACACCAGCCTGTCAAGAACCTTGCATGCCGCTGAGAAGCAGTTGAAATGATAATAACATATCTGAGGTTCAATTAAATGAAGCATAGTACATCATGACAGATTAGGAGATCATCTATCTTATTTGAAACACACACACACACATCCTCCTAAAATCTGTTTTTTCTTAAAGTAGATCTTTATTCAAGTTTTTAAATGGGCATGGGCTCAGCAGCATTTCTATTCTCTAAAATAAATTTCTTTCTAATGTATTGCTAGAATGCAATACATGCCATGGCAAACCTAAAGACCATTTGATTACTTGGAGTTTACCTCTGAGTATATATGAACTCAGTGGTGATTACCGCAATGTCCATTCACTTACAGCATGATCCCACCAAAGCTAACCCATTTGCGACTCACTGACTTCGATGTAAAACATAAGTATTATCTTAAATTTCCCCTCTTGGATCCATAGCAATGAAGCATATGCCCATTCTTCTTATTCCATTGGATATCTATCATTTAAGTTCAGATCTGGAATTTTGTTTGTCTGGAACCAGACACAGTGGAAGAATTCCATCCTGCAAATTTAGATGTAATTCTGTATTTCTTTTTCCTGAGCCCTACAATGTTGACATTTCATTGTGTTATAAGCCAACATGTTCACATTTATATTGCCATTTCAGGGCTGTTTTGTCTTTATGACACTATGATATGCATTCTTTGAAAGTTAATTTCTATGTAAACCCTGCTACAGGAATAATGAATGGCTTCCTGTGTCAAATGGAACAAGCCAAGCTTTCCAGATGCATCAGGCAGTAGATGCTGCACCAATTATGCTTGGCTGAAAAATCCTCCTGCTTGAAGGTCATTCGGACATCAGCAAGAGTTGTTAGGTTGAGCAGGTGAAGTGCTTCAATTCTTTATACCCATTCTGCATAGAGAATTAGCCATCGGGTGATTAATAATTTTGCAGTATAACTGTGTGCAATTAACATGCAAAGGGAAAGCCAGTGGTGCTGAAGACTCAGTTTGCAAATCTAAGAATGCTTTGACTTGATCTGCCAGCCTGTGCTTCTGCCCTTTTCTTAATGTCTGTTATGGGAAAGAAAAGTGGGAGAGAATAACAAGAAAAGGATGTAAATATAGTCAGTGTCTGTAACTCCAGTGTTATTACTCATTAATAAAGATAGTCGATTTCTGTAACTCCTGACAATGTGAATTCTAATTATTTATAAAATCAATATCTGCTCTGGCATCTCATTGTCTTTAAAAGCTCTCTAAGTAAAAGAGCTCTGCATTCCCGTTGTGAGCTGGGTTAGAAATGCACAGAGGATGAATAAAATGTCTTGGGCAGGCGACTCACCTCATATAAATCTATATAGTTCTAAATATGAAGATCTTATGTTTGCTAGTGAAGAATGATAGAGATCCATTCAGTTCTCATAGTAAAATCCATGTCCAACAGCTAAGTCAAATGATCTCATGAACTGCTTCCTTTTTTTGTTTTTTTGTTTAATTTTAGTAATATCTGCCATGGCAAGGACATGAGACAATATAAAGATGATTTAGTCATGATGCCAACGTTTGGAATTACAAGAGGTTTGGAAAGAAATGCCAGACCTTCAGAACCAAGTGTAATCCCACCCCCCCCGCTTCCTGCTACCTAGCAACTATCCTTATGAACAGCCCTTCCTTTCCTGAAAATGAACCCATGTAAAGAAAATGATCTGGTGGGAGCCAAGTCTTGACTTTTAAGGCCAGAGCTCTCAGCTGAAGCATCCATTGCAGCTGGGGAGTGTCAGAAAATCTTGAAATTGCAGACCGGGTGAATGTCCTTTCGAATTCACACTGAAGATGGTACATTCAGTTTCAGCAGTTTATTGGCAAGAGACCCCAGGCAGGGGAAAAAACCCAACTAACCCAAAAAACCCCCCAAAAAGCCAACTAGTATACCAATCTGGCTACAAGCTTTCCAGAGCACATGCAGAGTTTTTATTAGTTGTGGGTCACATACACAGTTTCAGGACAGTGATGAGATTCTAAATAGGTGAGAAGGCTAGGACAATGGGGAAGTGCAAAAACATAATACAGAACCATTGAGAAATCATTATAGATGGAGGGGGCGGGGGAACATCATGACATATTGAAGGCTGGATTAATAGATAACAAGTTACAGAATCCTAACAGGTTTCAATGTTAGATTGCAATCAGAAACACAAAATTCCTTAAGACAAAGCATGAGCTGACTAGGTATTTTTACATTGCAAAGGAAGCACTGCTACCTCAATCAGCTTGTAACATTGTTTCATTTTATTTCATTTGAGTACTCTGGAGCTGAGAGTGGGTAGATTGGGGATGTTTTTCCTTTTCCCAGGGAAGAAACTAGAAAGGAAAAACCCTGCAGATGGGAGTGGTGGAGAGGACAGTTGAGGCTCTCCATATTTTAATGTATAAATTTAGGGCAACTACAACAGGAGCTTGGAACTTAAAGTTTCCAATACCTCCCTGATGACTGGATTAAGATGTCAAGTAGTGGATGTTCTATGACAATGGATGCTTTCACAGTCATCCAGCTGTTATAGACAAGGACTCTTTTGTTTGTGCTAGCACACCATCTATAATGCCACCTTCCCTTGCAAGAACATGCTCAGAAAAGGGATTTATTGGGAGGGTGTACAAAGGCAGCACCAGTGGAGGATTCAACATTACTGACACTGTAAAGTTCTTTAGAGAGCAAGGAAATTTCTCCTAAGCAACAGGAGAACTTGGAAACAAAGCTCATGATGGGATGAGCCCAAAGGTGGGGGAGGGGAATAGAAGTTCATGCATTCCTATAGTTAATTTTAATGGAACTAAATTACCTTAAACCTAATTACACTTGGTTGTTCAAAGGCTATGCAATGATTCCTCATAGTACTTGCTCCATCCAAGTATTTAAACAACAGTTGCAATTGCAGCACAGGCATCCCTACTGAAGGCAAGGTGCCTCCAGTGCTTAGTGTTTAGCAAATTAGAGCTTTGCTTTTTCTCCACATTCCAGATTGGGATGGAAAGAGTGAGAGATGGCAGTCAACCACAGGTTAACTGTTAACAGCAGGAGAGAGAGTCAATGCAGGAGCTTCCTGAATGGCAAATCTCATCCTTAACTACTACACTGCAGTAGCTCTCTGTAGTACAGAAAATGAGATGGTGGGCTCTCTTTTACATAATAGTCATAATCTCAGTTCTTTGGGTGTCAGTCCTTGCATAGCCAAGGCAAGCATTTCTCTGCACAAGTCGCAGTCTTTATTCCAGTAAAAAAAAAAAAAATCCCTTAGTCCCCCTCCCTCCCATGCACACACAGTCTGATGAGGACTGAGCTTGACCAGTGGTCATGGGATGGTAATTCCCCAATACCCAAATCAATGTGCTTAGGGATGGTTACATTATTTTAGCATTTGAGGCAGTGTCTCTGCCTCCCTGGCTATAAAAATACAATGATAGCAACCTTTTCTAGACACGCCTGTTAAATGGTTCCTAATGCATAGTATCTAACTTCAGTTTTGTTGCAGGATTGAGATTTAGGCAATACATGAGAAATATTGCCTTTCTTGCTTTTCTGCTATGTAGCCTCTAGGTGGCACCGTGGAGTAGCAGAATTACATACATGCACAGGTGGAACTAATGCCTTTGTTCATATTCACAATTAAATGCCACATTTTCCCTTCCCCATAAATGTGCTGATTAGACATAGTGGCAAAATTGGAGGGTCATAATGTCATCTAAGGAACCTGGAAACAACCATGAATAGAAAACAACAAGGAATAGATGCCTCCTGCAGAAATGTCCTAAATAAGCAACACTTTGCTTTCCTTTCATGATAGTAAAAGTCAAGTGTCTCAAGTGGCCACTCCCCAGCTGGCAACTAATGGTAGGGAAGGCTCTGATTCTGGCATTTATATATGTATGCATTCACATGCTTTGGCTTATTTTCTGAAAGCTTTGTGGAAGCTTCATTTTAGGAACAAGACAGGCTGTTCAACCAGGTCCAAGTCTCTCTCTCTCTCTCTCTCTCTCTCTCTCTCTCTCTCTCTCTCTCTCTCATCTATCTAATTATTTTGCTATACCATGAAAAGATTTAACCATGAAAATTTGGGGAAAATACTTCAATAAGCCTAGTTTTTGCAGAGGTCTTAAAGCTGCCTGGCCCATATCACTTCAAACTGCATTTGGGGTCTCATATGCTTTAAGGCTTTTCCATACAACAAACAAACAAACAAATATATAAATAAATTCACTCAGAAAATTAGATGTCAAAGAGGCAGCTTACTTTAGACTCCTGCATGGCATTTAATTTTTTTTTCAGCAAAACATTTTTGTAACACCAAAATCATAACTAAAGGGAGCTCCTCCCTCCCTCCCCCCACAGTCTAAAGTCTTATTTGTCAGGTACAAGATTACAAGTGCTGCAAAAAGTAGGCCTTACTTGAAAGAAGCTTGCCGAAGTCACGCCACTGAATTCCATGCATGTTTTGCTCAGAAGGAAACCCACTGAACACATTCTTTGTTTAGTGTGTGCAGGATCGCAGTCACAAGCAATCTTACATTACTACCGAAAATGCTGACTGGTACATAAGCATGTTAGAAAAATAGTGGAATGTTTAAATAGTGTTTAAAATACCCATTTTTAGAAGATTAAGTATGCAGAATAGCCCTGATAAGCATATTTAACATATTTGCAGATATAATGGAAGCAAGGAAATGCAGCATTTGCATTTCATTAAGGCTGGTATGCTATAGAATTATTTAATTTAAAAAAATGGGTTAAAGTTGGATACATGCCAACTAAATAAAAATACACTCGCAGGCATAGAGCTAGAATGCCAGACATTATTAATGGTCTGTAGCCATACCTCTGTATACTGTGGCACACTGTTGTGCTTCACAAATTAAGCAGGGTCAAAGCTGGTCTCTGTGTGGATGCACTGCCTATAAAACCACTAAATGGCTGTAGGCTGTGGTGACAGTAACTTCTAGATGACCTCTCAAGCTGCCCTCTTCTTCCCAAATAAAATTTGGGAACAGACAGACTGATTTCTTAAAAGTCTTCACGACTGGAATTTTACAAGCTCAACACAAAAGCAGTGAACGGCCTGCAGATTCTGTTGGGACTTCTCTGAGAAGAGCTGTAGACCCGATCAGTGCTGTGGGTTGGTAGGGATTGAGTCTGTTTGATAAAGCAGACCTCTGCATCTGATTTCGTCACC
Organism: Varanus komodoensis; assembly: GCF_004798865.1. NCBI lineage: Eukaryota > Metazoa > Chordata > Lepidosauria > Squamata > Varanidae > Varanus > Varanus komodoensis. The sequence goes on along the minus strand of NW_025335349.1, from coordinate 5,245,959 downwards.
TCACATCTGATGCTATTGTATTGTAGAATTGCAGAAACAGAACAGACTGCTCATTCATTCATTCATTCATTCACTCATTCATTCACAACCTTTCTATATTGCTCCACACCTGAAAAGATTTTGGAGCAGTGAATGATAAAAAGACAAACAAGTGAAAAATATAAAATATATTAAAATCAAATACCAATGAAATCTGTGATTCATCAGTCAAATAAGACTTCTTGAAGTAATGGTGCTTTCAGGAGACATTGAAAACAATCCAGTCTGCTGCTTTTCCGACCCCCAAAGGTAGGGAGCTCCACAGGAGTGGATCTGGCACACTGAAAGCTTTTCTCCAGGTGGATTCCAATCAGTCCAGAAGTCCACAGAGACCTACCAGGAACACGTCAGCTGATGACCTCAAGTGACCAGACATGTTGATAAAAGATACTTTCTCAAGGATTTTTGTCCTTAGTAGTTTGGCATTTTCACTAGATTACAATACAGTTTTGTCATAAACTCCTGAATATATTTCTGTGAGAGCTTGTGATCTTCAGGGTTAAGTGGTGCCACCATTTTTTTTTTTTTGATCCAGTGAAAGAGAACAGATTCAGTATTGTTATTTCTGACTTTTGTGTGTCCAAATGCCTGAATATTAATTATTTGAAAATGCTGCATGTCAAAATTTCCCACAGGAAGGCTTACATATCAGGAGAATGTCAGGCAAGAAGTCTAGCCCTTGATATTCTAGCTTTCCACACACAAGGATATTGTGATGCGCTGATGTTCATACAGATTTTAAGGCAAAATAGAAAAGAATAATTGTAGAGCCTGAAGGGGCCTATAAGGCCATTGAGTCCAACCCACTGTGCCACTTCCACACATGGTCACCCATCCAGTTGCAGGCCAAGGATTTTCCTGCTTAGCAAGGGTGACTGGGCATACTAGCTCAATGTGTAGCTATGCATGCAGATAAAGCAAGTTTATGAGCACTGGGCTGTTTTTATTCTTCCTTGTTATCAAACATATTTATCATATTTCTATCTAGGGGCATTCAATTTACCAGAGAGAGAGAGAGAGAGAGAGAGAGGGAGAGAGAGAGAGAGAGAGAGAGAGAAGAGAGATGTTTCCCTTCTGAATGCTGAATTGTTTGTTTATTTGTCTTAAACAGTTTATTAAGATATATAAGAAATGCTCAATTAAAAAATCAAACAGATAAATAAAAAATACTCATTAACTAAGTTCATCGGGTCACATGCAACAAAACCAATAAAATTATTGAATTGTTTAATTTCTAAAAAACCAGAAGGACTCAAGAACGACTCAAATCAGGATGGAAATGTGACCTGTGATCTGGTTGCCTTGGTCCTAGTGCAAGATTTGTGTGTTGGCTGGATGTGGCTCTGCTGCAGTGAGGGAACAGCTCTCCTTAGTTTTCCACAATTCCAACCTCTAGGAGCATGAACTAGAGCATAAACTTGTTCATATTCAGCTCAGCCATCAACTCACTGGATGGCTTAGCCAAGCCATGCTGCCCATGCCTCTTCCCTGCTCTTGCTCCCCAATAAGTAAAGCTCAGCCTTCTTCATTTCCTTCCTACTTTCACATGCCCTTTCTCTCTGCCATCAAGTGCACCTACACAGAGGAAGGGGGCTTGAGATAGCAGTGGTGACCCAGACTGATGAGAGCTTCTTCTCATTAGGGGCTGGAGAACTTAGAGGATCATTTTATGTATAGTCTGTTTTGGGTAGTGTGCAAAGGATGTACAGGGTAGATACAACTTGTCATGTAGAGATTTATAAATGGAATTCTTCCTTTTGAAGCTATTAATATAGGGAAGTCCTCCTTTGCATTCAGTTACTCTAAATTGGGTATTCTACTTTGAATGGTTTGTATATACACACACATTTATAAACTGGATGAGCTATGGGAGATTATTTTGCTTGTTTTTGGAGTACTGTATTATGCACATGGCAAACCCTACATATTGGCTGATAGGGTCACTCTGTTCACATCATATAAAATAGCAGAAAATCCGTGACTGCTCGAAGGCTGTCTGGAGATCAGAATTATTTTTCAGCATTATCCATATTTGCTGGACCAGGGACCAATCTTTCAGTCTGTTGGTCTGTTGGCTGGACTGAAGCATAACTGCTCTGTAAACTCTTCCACAAACCTTATTGTACAACAAAGAGCTAAAACTTCCACTTTGTCTCACGCAACGTTGATTTGCCCACAATGTGAAACAAAAGCTTTGCTTCTGTGAAAGTACTAGATGTGCACTGATGTTGTTCTCCAAATGGGCACATTGTTTTTCAGTTACTAAATACGTAGCCATATCGAATGTTAAGAAACTAAACAATAGTGAGGACAGCTCACTGAAGAAAACCATAATAGCTTCCCTGACTCTTCCAATCATGTGCACACTCATCTGGGATCGAGTTCAGTGGGGTTTCTTTTCAAATAGACATGTGGGCTCTAAATGCTGGACACTGCGGAGATGAATTGTATGAACTCTGAAAGATATAAAAAGGAAAAGGAAAGCACAGGAGTTTGCTGGAGTTTTAGAAGGGTAGGTCAACTCCAGTTGACTGATTTGATGTTTTCCCCCTTAGTTTGAGCCAATTCATGAAACTGAATTAAAGGCATTATTAAATGAAGGAAAGAAATATGCATAAATACCCCATGATTGGCTTGAGTGAGTTGTTAGCATTTATAGCCTCTGGATGGGTAGTGGATTTTTAAAATGTATGATCATGTGATCATTTCAGCTAGCAAAATAAATTAGCCTACAATTAAAATTCTTTTTAATCCAGAAAAAGTAGCAGGCATTGATCAACAAAAGAAACAATGCTCTTATAAAGAGTAAAGGACTTCAGTAAAAACAGCACGGAATTGAACCCTTGGTTGAAAGGCTTAATGTGCCAGATTAAAGTGGAATTTTGTGCTTCCTTTGGTTAAATGCATTTGTGTTTGTGATGGGTTGGGGAGAAGGCTGCATTTTTGGTATCCCATGGCAACAAACTGAGAACAAGTGTGATGGAGTGATTGGAATGCCAGACTGGGCTTCTGTTCAAATCCCCGCTCAGCCACACAGCTCACTGGGCATCCTTGGGTGCTGAGAAGCACTCAGGCTATCCTGCCCCAGAGGTTTCTAGTGGAGGCAGGAAGCAGGGTGGGTGGCCTTTACGCTGCCCTGGCCCTCTTGGAGGAAGGTGGGATGAAAACAGAGGCAGCAAATTGGTCAATTAGCTTCGGAACCAGGTTTGCACTGCATCATTAAAACTTGCGAAGTACACATAGATTCTTTCTTTCATTAAAAATCATTTTCAAACCCTGTCAATGAAATGCAGTAAGCTATAGTTCATAAAAATAACAACCATCTGGTGTGCGCATGGTAGGTGAACTGGAATCTTCTGTTCATGGCTTCATTAACCAATAGCCTTGCAGAACGCTGTTGACAAATGTGATGGTTCTCTATCTTCCTATAGATAAGCTTCAGCTATAGATAAGATGTAAAGCAAGGTAAAGCAACTCACACTTTCAGCTACTGCTGGTTTAATATACACTAACACTCAAAATCCAAGCATGTGTTAACAGCAGCAATATATCCACAAGCATCAAAACTCTGGAGGGGAAAGTAGGTGTGTGCTTTGTCTTTGTCTGGATTGAATGTAATCTGTGAGGTGGTGGGTTCAATTGGCTCTTGAAATGAATCTCACTGTGGGTAAAATGAGTCAGGTGGCCAACCATGAAATGTGGAGGACGAGGAGGAGGAGGAGGAGGAGGAGGAGAGCCCAATCTGCACACAACTGAATATTATATGTATAGATATAAAATTGGAAATAATTATAATGTTAACTAGAAATACAATATATTTCACCACAGTGTGGAAAATGTTAACCTGTCTGCTTTGTTCAGGCTGCCATCTGGCTGATTTTCATAGAGGAATACAGAAGAGAAGGAGACAACAGTGACTACGATTTTATTTTATCTCTTGCACACTTTTCCTCTTTGCATTTTCATCAGTGTATACCCCCAACTAGAGCTTGTATGAAGAAAGATCTAGGGAAAAAGGAGTGTGCTCGCCACCAGTTTTTATTTCTACTATATATTCTTAGCCTAACTGGTCTCTTGAAGTGGTGTAGGAGTCCCTCAGCTTGTGGGCAGTGAGCACATTATTGGATAGTGGGGGCTATTTGTATGTTTATTTTGCATGGAAGGTATTGTAGTCACTGAAATAATCATCATAATAAAGCCAGTGTGTGGAGGGAGGTGGAGGCAGTGGTAAACATTTTCCATCTTCATTCCCCCCACCATAAGTCACCAGAGAGAGAGAGAGAGAGAGGGAGAGAGAGGAGGGCAGTTCTGAGCAAAAGCTGAGTGTTCAGGTTGTGAGCTACCTGGAGCCCCAATTTCTGGGAAGAGGCAGAACATAAATAAATTTAATTATAATGCTAATACTAAGCTGGATCTTATGCCAAAAGTGGGGGCATATGTACCTGTTGTTTGCTTCTGTATTCTTCCAGTGGTCCTAGCTGCAGCATAAAACCATCACTGCTTCCCTTTACTGAAATTGTGGTGTGTGCTTATGGCCTCCACTCACATTTCTGCTTATAGGTGGATCATACAGACTACATGACTTCAGCTTCATTCAGTTTTCTTTCTTCCTCTTTCCTTCCTTCCCGACTGATTTTTGTAAAATCTTGTCTGATTAAGAAAACTGGTGGGCTTGCACATTACTTTGTGATCTTTCAGCTGGACCCTATAATGGTATTAACTTAGGATAGATTTTGATTTTTTTTCTTATGGTCAACATAAGGCAAAGCAAGGCAAGGCACACCCAGTCACCACAATTGTATCTCTTATGCACTGAATTTCACATTTTGTTAGCCATATTGGAGGCCTGTTGTCAGATGGGATCACAAAATATAAATTTCATAAATAAAATGTTTAAAGAAGCTCTAAAACCCAGTGCAAGGTTCTCAATAAAACTGAATGTAATGCAATGCAAATATTTCTAGGGGCAGGAGTATTATATTATATTATATTATATTATATTATATTATATTATATTGGTATCTTTACCATTAGTGGAAGACAAATTTGTGTGCATGTGATTGGATATAATGTAGTCCTGCCAAAAAACTGCCAAGAAAACCAAAACACTTGCAGCTATGGGCCATTCATAAGCTAAGGTTACCTGCTTAGCTGGGTAAACTCAAAACACTTTGAGCCAGCAGGATCATAGCCATCTACCATATCCAAAATGGCAAGTAATTCCTAAATTGAACAAATTTGTGCAGTGTCCTATGCACATATATTCCTTGCACAAGAGCTCTGCCATGCATTTTGAGAAGCAAATAGCCTCCACAAGCAGGAATCTATAGACATTATTTGGAAGTTATGTCAAATGGCTTAAGAGTGACTGGAGGGTGGGATCCTGCAGTCTCAGCACACGTTGGCTGCAACAAGTGTCGCAAATGTGTAAACGGTCGTTCAGTATATGAAATAACTTCTATAAATCTGGTCATCGATCAGGATCGGGCAGCTTGTCACCCTCCGGGTGTTTTTCCTGCAACATTTCCCAGCCCTAGTCAACACGGCCAATAGCGCGGTCTGGCAGGACTTGTAGGACAAGATAATGGAAAGGTCTCGCTTTGCCACAGACTAAGACTATGCATGTTTACGCAGAGGGAAGCCCCACTGACTTCAGTGAGTAATTAACTGTTCTGACTAATGTAATTAATTAATTAATTAATTGACTGAGTACGCGTTTATATGACAGCATAGACAAGAAGGGAGTAAATCACCCGGTAGGTCTGATGAGTTACAAGCCTTCCCTTTTCTGTGAGGAATCAGGTGCCCTGCATTCTTGTTTAGTGTCCAAGTATAAATAGTTGTCATTTCTAGAGTTATGTTCTATTTAAAAATGTGAATATCAACTACACTAAACCATGATGCTTAAATTAAAGGTGGCCTTATCGTTAATGAAAATGCCTTTAAGAATAAATAGTTGCAGCTTAAAAATAATACACAGTGGGCATTTTTGGTCTTCCCCCCACGTCGTCATTGGCTTTGCTTAGAACCCTGTTATTGGCCATGGCCAAAGAAATGTGACCCATGAATGTCTTTCTGAATCCCGTCCATAGCAATTACTCTGGCCATACTCTGACATTATTTTAAAAATGAGCCATTTCTCTCTCCTGTTTTTTTCCTGTCCTTCCTGCATCTTTCCTGGCCATCCCTGAATCACTCATCCAAAGTCAAATAGAGGGTGTCTCCCTGAGAATGCTCTTTGATTAATTTTTGATCTAGAGCAGAATTTATGGTACTCAGGCATGGAGAGGTGTCAAAAGGTATCAAGTGGGAAATAAAATCTTCAGAAAAAGCTGGGACAGGAGAGGCAGCACTTTAACAGCTCCCTGGGGACCAAACAACAGGCATTTCAAGGTATTCAGTCTGGCTAAAACAAATTCATGGGATGGGAAGAAGGGCATGCTGGTGGTAGGGGTCATCCTCACCCCAAATTCATTTGCTTAGCTACCTCCTCTGACCTTCCAATGCATACAGGCCGGGGTGGATCCTGCTGCTACGGTGCTTCTCCTACCCTTATCCATCCACTCGGTCCAAAACGAATATCCCTGCAAGGCCTGTATTTTACATCTACATGCAGTATGCGGAAGAAAGGCCATTTGGCTCACTATGCAGAAAAGAGGAGCGGAGCGTGATGACTGCCCAGGAGGGGAGGGATTGCTTAACACTTTTGGCACCTGCTATTTTCCCGCTGAGTTCTTGCGTTCTTCTTCCTGACCACATCTACCCCCCAAAAGGCCCTTCACTCCTGAGAGCTTTCAGAAGTGTACGTACAAGGGTGAGTGGAAGGCTGGAACACCATATGATGAAAAACAGCTGGTAAAATACCCCACACATCCTCCTTTTTCCCACAGAAATGGCTCTGCCTGTAGAAACCTCCTTCAGCTGCAAAGCCTGCAGTCTGGGTGGGTGGGTTTCAGCAGCAGAGGCGGAAACCTTTCATCATGGGGAACGAGAGGCGTAGCACAGTAACACTGCACAAATGCTGCTTTTTTAAAGAATGAATTGCGGTTACTCTTCTGCCTTCAAATAAAGATAGTGGTATTATCAGGACAGGTAAAACAGTCCCTGACATTTAAGCCACTTAGCATTGACCTGCCAGACGGGCTGTCCTGGGGAATAATCACATGCGGTCTGAAGTACAGAGGTGGGGGGTGACCCTGCCCTCCCTAAATGGTGCCCCTGTTGAGATGGCCTTAATATGGAAATGGAGAGGGACAGGAAAGGAGTGGAATGTATGAGCAACATTGTTAATTCTTCAGCAGTTCTCAACCTCTGCCAACATTTTCTGTTTCCTCAGCAAGCCACATAGGTCACAATCCCTGTAAAAATGAATGTACGTGCCCAGCATTAAGCATATTTATATCTGCCTTTGAAGGCAATGCCTGAAGGCAGGCAATTTGGGGTATTCTTTTTTCCCAGAGAGTTGCAGGTACTGGGCGAGAGAGATTGCTGTTTGTGTTGTGGGTTTTGCTCATCCCACTTTTGTTTCTGGTTAAGAGGTCTCTCGGAATTCTGCATTGTTTCAAGGATGTGCAGGACCTGTTTTCCTAGAGCACGGGTCCTCACCTTCCGGGACCTGTGGGCACACTTCAAAATGAGAGGAGCTGCCGAGTCTCAAAGGACAAGTGACCTGCTACGAAAAAGAGAAGAAAACAGAGGTTGGGTCTGACCATCAAAGAGCAAACCACATCGTTGCCTTTATAAAGCACAACAAAATACCCATCTTACAAAAGGAAAATCAAGAAGGTAAACTGGTAAGGTTCAAGGCATTGAGGACAAAGAACAGAGCAGAAGGTAAAGGTGACTCTGAAGCCCAAATGCCCAACCATGTGTTTTCCCATCAAGCACAACAAACCTCCCATAGGAAAACTTTTACAAAGAAATTAAAATTATGATGTTCAGAGAAGCTCACCCAACACACCCAAAATAGGCAACATGCATACATACTCTTTTTTATTAAAGCAAAACAGAAAAACAGGCAAAACACTAATGTAGTGTTAGTTGGCTAGCTGGCCATATTGAAAAGCAAAACAGTATGCTCTGGCTTCCCCAGCTTCTTCCTTTCTTTATGAAGAATGCCTGAGACCAGAGATGTTTTTGAGAGAGGAAAGGAAGAGGGCAAAGTACCTTGCTATCCAACACTGCCAATGGGGAAAAGAATGAATATAATATGAATATGTGGTCCTGACAGACAGCACAGGAAGTGTTCGCGGGTGTCTAATGCATGAGTATGACATTAGAAGTAGAGGTGCTGATGGGACAAAAGAATTAAGGATGTACCATAGGAAGTGAAGCCTCTGTCAACCCATTTCCAGTTCTTTTAAATACGATTCCCTGACTCCTGTCAATTTTAACTAGTGGACCAGAATTTTGTTCCTTATTGTTGTGATATGCTCAGTATGCTGAGACACCTCCCTCTACCCTAGGGCACTTTTTGGTGTTAAAACAATAGGGAAAATACAGCCAATTTCTGTTGGTTACCAGTCATGCTTTGCCATATATCCTTGATTTGTCAGGGACTACCTTTGAACTTTACAAATCTAAAAACACTTGGCAGAGTTGAGGCAATTAATCATGTGGGGTATTTGTAGGCAAGGAATATCCAATAAGGAGACATGGCACTAGCTTCACTAAATTCCCAAATGAGCTCACTTTGGTGAAAAGGACAGGATTTGTGGGTGGAACAGAAGGATTGATAACAGAACATACACTCAGATCTGTAGGGAATTGACTTGTTATAATGTTTAGCTATCTTGTGCATCTCCCTCAGCTCTTTAAAGGTAGCAATATATGTGACAAGGACGGACTTAGATTCATTCCCGTCATTTAGCCTTTGCCATTCTTCTCCATTCTTCTCCCTGACAGATGTCTTGGTTTACAATTCCCAGCATTCCTAACTCTTGGTTAAACTGTCTGAAGTGGATGAGAGCTGACCCCAAATCATCGGAGGGGTACCAAGTTAGAGAAGGCTGGCCTAACTAACCAACCTCTCCCTAACTGAGAAGTCCCAATGGTCATGAGGCTGCGTTCTCTGCCCCCTCTCCTTCTGGATTCTATCAAGGAAGGAGGAACTATTTTTCAACAGAAATCACCACAGATTTCTAACTTGCTTGATAAACGTTCACGAAACAAGCAAAGTTTGGTCCACTAATTAAAATTGATCTGATTGTGTTATAGTTTGGTTTGCAAATGCAACACCCACTTATTCCAAGACAAATCCATTACTCTAATTAGAACTGTTCTTCAGGGAACAAATTGCATTCCTAAGCTTTAGTAATGTTTCCCAAGTGCTGAGCCCCATATGTGATGACCCTCGCAGAGATGATTTCTAAGTGCACTAACTTCAGAACCATCCAGTAGAATAGGAAACTCTATTGCAGCCAAAATTATACTGTGGTTACCCAAAACTTTAGATGTTTTTAGCCAATATATTTAACAATTGGATAAGAAGAATAACAATGTATTAATTGCCTGTATGGTGCAACTTCATCTAGTTCCATTCTGCGATGTCCTGACCATTCCTTTTTCCTTACCTTATCCCTTTATTTCCTACTAGACATTATTCTCACAAAGACATCTCCTGAATCCTGCCATGGCTAAGCATGACTATAACTAACAAACAGAAAGGAAAGTGAAACCAAACCAACCACCTGCTTCCCTGTTAAGGAGCTATGTCAAAATTACTGAACTGTATTATTAGGAAACATCTGCAAAGGCTAACAGCAGATATATCTAATGATAGAACACTAAGGTTTAGCCAGCTTGATGTTACAGTCCTCCATTTTAAAAGGGCAACATGCCATTTTGAAAGTCAACAAAGCTACTGAGTTGCATTGTTGCTAATGTAAATGATGTTGCCATATCACAAACTAACTCTTAGAACAATGCCAATTGTACTTGCTGACATGGTGGAGTCCTTTGGAAAACTTGTCATGCCAGCAAGCAAAATTAGGGTTATGCAAGGATAGTTTATAACAGTGAAACATCATTTTCCTACGAGTGGTAATGCCTTATTGAATGCTACCCACTATGAATAACTGAAAGCCAGTGTGATGCAATGGCTAGAATACTGGGACTTGGGAGTTCCAGGTTCTCATTGTCAACTCAGCCAGTCAAGAACACCCAGCCCAAACTACCTTAAAGGGTTGAAGATGGGATAAAATAAGGGGACGAAAGATCATGTAAGCTCTCTTGGGTTCCTTGAAGGGAAAAAAGATGGGGTGTAAATGTAATACTAAAATAATAATAACTAAATAACAGGATGCAATGCTATACAGGTTTAGACAGACCATCCAAGAAATACTGGGAGTTGTAGCACATATTTGCTGCCTAAATTTGCATACAATTGCATCCTTAGGATATTTAACATCTTGTCTTTCACCTCAGCAGAAAACCTCTACACTCTTTCAGTCAGCTCTAATTACTGCCTGATTGACCAATTCCCTTTCTCTAGGGCAATTAGTTTGGCTATCCCAGCAAGATGTAATTTGGAAATTCAGTCCTTCCTATATTGACTATTGGTTCAACATGTGGCATATTTAATCCTAATCAACTGAAATAACAGATATTTAATTTTAGACAAAGAATCCCTGATACATTTTACAAAAGCTTTGCCTATGGCTTATATTAATTGGTCTGTGCCACTAGATGAGATGCCAGCCCTTTCCTTTATCCTGAAGATTTTTTTTTTCTGCTCAGAGGCATATTTGGAATAGTCTGGCATCTTCTTTTGGAGAGTCTGCTGCTATGAGGTAAATTCTTGCTTTGTTATTTCTTTATGCTTTGACTAGGTGGACTTGAGGGCACTGTTTGGCCATGAGCATCCAAGTTACTTGAAAGTTTTGAGAAATGTCTTTGACATTAAGAAGCCCATAATCAACACATATACTGGTCCGAATATGAGGGGAGGGGTGAGGCAGGGTGTAGATAAATTTAGAAAATACTTTACTTCTATATGTGCATTCTAAGTAGAGTGACCATGTGTCCTACTTTACATAGAGTAGTCCTGTATTTGAAAGTTTTCTTTGTTGGAAAGGCTGAACAGTCTAAATCTGGTTTAAGGACAAAGAAGCATCAGAGGAGAGGGCTAGAGGACTGGAATTTGCCTTCCAACACCTGATAAAGACTAAGTGGACAGACAGATCACCTAGTCACAACTTTAATCTGTATAAAAGATACATTAAAACATGGCTACTATTTCTGCATTGGCACCTAAATTAGGATATACAGGCTTAATATAATTCTGTGTCCCCTTTTATCCTGATGTCATGATATAATTTCCTACTTTTATGTGATGCTAAGTGGTCATCCAAATTCCCTGAGAATCAACCTTTACATAATAATGATAATAATTAAAATGTCTCAGGATTTTAACATTATATTCTATATATGCACTGAAAAGTTTTGTTGTGTTTTCTGGCTTAGCTAAGCAAATATTTTAGGTGTTTTAAAAGTATTTTTATTTTATAAGAGGAGCTGAGGAGAAAACTCTAAATGCCTTTTGGGCAATGAAAATAACATGTTTAAGATCCATTTGGAGTAGTGGCAAACAGGTGCTACAGTTTCAATTGTATTTAATTTTTTTAACAGGAATGCCAATGAGGACACAATACTAGGAGCTGCTAAAATAAGAACAATCCTACTTGGCTTGGATTTTTTTTTATCACAGTTTTTATTAAGTTATTGAAAATAGCCCTTACAGAACTTATTCCCAGAAAGCAGTGGATCCTCTAGATTTTTTCTCAGACCAAAGGACATCATAGCAATGTACATATCCATAACAGATCAGTAATTAGCTTATAGGCCTAGTTGGTATTTCAAGCCTAATTATTATGATATTCCAAGAATTAGGAGCATTTGGTTGAAGTACCACTATAGCATATTCTTCTTAGGCAGAGTACATAGACTATTACATGGTATTCTGGTTTATTATGTCCAAATTAGCAATCCAAATGGAGAATCTTTGTAGGTTTCGAAGTATTAAACTCTTGCCTCTAAAGTCACATGTGGGAATTCCTTCAGGAAGCTTGTTATGCTCTGTGGGCCTTTAGGCCAAATGCATAACCGATTGCCCTGTTGGAAAGGGTTGTGACTGGCATTTTGCTGTGGTGGCTCCTCAGCCATGACTGTGGAATATTTTCTGTCTCATTTCTAAGTCAAGGCTTCACTGAAGGATTTGTGTGCATGAAATCTGAAGAGAACCTAAGTGAGATGGTGGACAATGATACAAAGCATTTTGATTCTCTCAGCTGCTCACAGAGGTTACAGCCTCTGGCTGTTCTTTCTTGTCTTTTTTACTCCTTTCTATCTGGAAAAAAGTGAGAGAATCAAAACTGATTGTATCTTGGAGGTCACAGGTGAGATATGTATTTTACCACATTATTTCCCCCACTTCTTTCTTTAAATTACAAATGATAATGCACAGGGCACATTTTACCAACAAGAAACACCCAAACTATCCAACATATAATTGGAGATAAGAAGTTGTGAACTTTGTTCGATTACTTCCAGTCATTACAGAAAGGACAGAGTCAGAGTCTGCATTTCTGTGATGTATGGTTTTCTCTTCTACTCCCTCCCTCAGTCTCCAAATAAATTATCTTCATTCAAAATAAATGTAAATATAAGAACAAGCTGTAACATTAGTTGGTACTTTAATTCTCCTTCACTGTGTCCTTGAAAATTCTCACAAAGCACTGCAATCGTTTAGAGTGACTTAATGCATAAAGTATCAAAGCATGGAGGGATTTCAATAGTTTTTCAAAATTAGATAGACATTGATTTTAACTGTTTTCTTCCTTTCCTTTATTAACATCTTTCTTGATATACAAAAGGAAATCTGATGTAAGACAGATGTCTGATTGAGATGTTTGTTGTTAAATAGTTGGCATTGTTCTTTGTCATATACTTGGAGAAGACAGAATTATTCCATTCCGTTACACAGAAAATTAAGAATGTATTGGCCTAATTTAGTTTCCATTAGGATGGGAACAATGAGTTTAACTTCCTGACCCTGCTGAAATATGCAGTCCAAAAGCCTCTTACTATAGAAAAGAATCAGATGAAACAAATGTGAAGTATTTTGAAATACAGGACTTGCTGAATGGATTTGCTATGTTGTCATATGTAAGGGACTTGATCCTACATGTACTGCAGAGACAATGGAAGCTTTGTTTTAGTTGGACTGCATCTCAGTATCGAAAGGTTTGACCCAAATAAGATGCAACATTTATGAGCAGGAAGGGGCATATCTTCCATGTAATATGGGCTATGAATATACGATGAATGTGATGAAAATATTGCATTTTTATGGAGAAAGCCAGAAGGTTTCTCCATAAATAATGCAATATGTTATAGGGCTGGAGCATTAGTATGTTCATGTGACAGACTGTACCTGGTGCATTGCTAATATTTGATCTGCCTAAACTCAAAGCGGTTAATTGCTCCAGGTTTTTATCTGTTTCTCTTGCCACCCATAGACACTTTTCAGTGGCTTCGGAGCATGCTCAGTCCACCTTTGCCATTCCTCACATTAGGTTCCCCCCTGCCCCATTGTTATTGTTCTGCAAACATGTCCACTTTTCCCAACTTTGCAAGCTCCCACTTCTGTGTGCCATATTGTCTGCATAAGCAAAGGCACTCATGGTCTGAACCCTGAGAAAAGGGGGAAAATAACTGTACCAGAAGCAGCCCAGGCTACAATTCTGTTTCCTGGTTGGTTGGCTACTCTGTTTTGAGCAGAGTTTCCAAGGGTTACAAGATTTTCCTTTCCACATCATTATCTTCCTCCTTGTCATGACTCACAGAAGCAGAATTAGAAAAAAATTCACCAATATTCTTAAATATATATGCACATAACATAGGTCCTACATACCTTGTAGAAACTGGACTTTCTTGGCATTAAATATTGAGTTGGATTGAGTCTTATCATGTTTTATTATTGAGTTTGCTTACCATGAGGTGCAGAGAGGAATGATGCCAGAAGTAGAGCAGAATTGCCACTTCCTGGCCTAGTTACCCAAGCCACTTCGGTAACCCTAACCCCTGACAGGTGCCTGGGGATGAACGAGAAATCTGCTTGCTTTAAATATTTTATGAATTTACCCCATTACTCCCTGAAAAGAAAGTGTCTGGTGACATGCACATATTTGAAAATGTGTGAAGAAAAATGCATACACTTCCAAACTGTGCAGAAACACATTGTTAGTCAAGGAGTGCATATGTACAAAGGTGCATTTGTTTGAAATACACATAAAAACATATAAATAATGAAGCATATTCAAATTCATGTGCATTTTTTAAAACTGCCAAGTCATGAGGGAACAGCATGGAATGAGCTTGACTTAAAAATGTTAGCATCTCAGTGAAATTAATGGATACATTCACTGTTACAGGTGCTATCTCTCTCCTTTCTTACTAATAGCTGAAGGCCGGGAGACATTTCCAATGAAAACACCTAATGACTGTGTCACCACAGGAGATCGCTTTGTGGTGGAAGTGGCAAAGGCACTGACACCAACCGGATGAGCTTCTGTGATGTCATGGAAAGATAATCAACATTTTCTAACAGCTGAGGAAATCACACTGTCGATAGGGGAAAGTTTGAAATCACCAATTACTTCTGGGAAGAGAAGTGAACATGTGTTCATGCCTCTCTGAGTGGAAAGCACCCGAGGGGAAGGGGCTGGAATTCCTCTAGTTTTGGGGTCAGGAGTAGTAACTGGAGAGGTTAACTGAAGAGATCCCAGAGAGATAAACAGGTGGGTCAAGTACTGAGTGGGGACAGAATCAGCAGCTGAATCAAACATGCAAACCATTTGAAAAGATAGCCAGGTGCTTTGCGATCCATCCAATAATGCTCTTATGGCCAGGCCACTCTTTCCAACCAAGATGAGGTCACAATAACCATTGCAATATCCTTTTAAAGAGCAAACGCCATGTTAATATGGCATATAATGTTAAATATCAACAGCATCATTCCTCTTTCTATTGCTGTACTTTTAAACAACAGAGATGGCAAAGATTGCTTTTATTATCTTTGGTATGTACCTGTCAGGGTTGATCCCATCTAAATTTTTGCAGCCACAGTTTTATTATTGGTTCTGATATTGAGCTCGCGTATGTGAGAAGTTCTGCATTCTGAAAGGGTTTGCTGGCTTTACGTTGCTTGTTCCTTTTCGCTGTGGCTTGTAATGAAATGCTAGTTTTAATATTTTCCTGCTCACTAGTGACACTCTCCTTTGTGACTTGTGAAACAGCAGTGGAGAGCAGCCATAGATTCTGGTAGGTGAGAGGCTGGCTTGAGAGTGGGGAAAAACGAGCGGAGGAGCACTGCATTCCATGTGTGGCTGTAAATGTTAATCTCAAATGGGAAAGGAACAGAGCTGGTTTATTGGCAGGCATTTATTTCAAGTGGCAAGGAAATCTGCTCTTAACGCTCTCAGCAAATGTACGGAGGCAGCAAAGATCTTTTTTATATATAACAAGGTTTCACTTTTTTATGTCTTGTATAATTCCTGATTGTTTTTCTATCCTGTTGCTAGTGCCACAGCAATCACAATAGGCCATTAAGAGATGCATAAAGTAGCTTTGACTCCCTACTTTTTTCTTTTTACTACTATAGAGTTCTTGCAGAGAAAACAAAGATTTAAGGCTTATTCTTTCTTGCATTTGATATGATTGACTACTGCAGGAGTTCAGAAAGTATGAGTCATGGGCTGTGGGTACCCCTCCAAAACGTCTTTGCTGACTTCTCAAATTTCAGAAAAAAGGAAGTAAAGCAAGACTCTCAGTCCTAGAACATCTACAGAGCATCTTAGGAAGCAGTGACCAAAAGCTCATCCCTGCTTCTTGGGTGCTCTAGGAATGGAACTTCTATGGAGAATACCTGAAGTGTCCCTTGGAAAGGAAATGATGGTACCCCCATGTTCTTTTGGAATATTGTTACACATTTAGAACCACACCATTGACCACAGACGTTGCTGAAATCCAGTTAACATGAATGAAGCCATGCAGTCACACCTCTTGGATGATGAAGGTGTGAACTGCAATCTAACAAATAATTTTTGGCAGGTTGAAGTTTGATCTGTTGATTTAGAGCTTTTATGTACTGCTTCACATCAAAACAGATTCCACAGCAGAGAACAATATAGAATGATGTTTAAACACAGTCAAAGAAACCATGGCTGATTAGTTCAGGGAGTCTTTCTGAAAGAAGACTTTTATTTCCAGAAGCTGGTTCTGCCTGCCTGCCTGCCAGAAGCAGGGAGTTTCATGGAAATGGGCTATGTATGATCCTGAAGGCTGTTTCCCAGGTTGACTTCAGTCATGCCATAGGTCTTCATATGGCATCTGATGCCTCAGTGTCCAGGGTGATAATGGAGAAGATGCTTTCTCCGTTATCCTGTTTTCAAGTTGTTGGCCAGCTGATGGCCAATCAATCTAACATGTGATTTTTTTCCTTGCTACTTCTGACCCACATTGATGGAGGAGAAGGAATTTCCCTGGAAACTTTCAATAAGCTAGTTGAAACTGCATTTTGCTTTCACTGAAATTCTCCTGAGCAGGACCAATCCAATTCACCTTATTTTCTTCAGTCAGGGAAATCTCACACTCTGATTTCAAATCTGGTCTCAAAATTTGGGACCCAAGAAGGCCCTCTAGAGTTCTCGAATTCACCTTGCCCATACGTTGCTTTAGCAGTTTCTCCCTATTCTAGCTGGTTGGATGGTCTTGATTCAGGCTTAGCTATGGTCCACAAGAGCTTTAAACAAAAACAACCCAAAATGTTTTTTCTTTTTTGAACCCTACTCCTGTTTGCATTTGAGCCCTACTCCTGTTCCCTTCCAACCCCACCCACTGCAAGTGGCCTGTGGGAAGTTCTCTGAAATGGAGTTTGGTCCTTGTTCTGAAAAACATTCTTCACCCCTGCTTTAGGTGAAACTCTCTGGCCATTTAGAAATCTGCAGAACCCATAAAGAATTATTTGGCAGTGTTTGCCAAAATTATTATTATTATTATTATTCTGCCTTCAGAAAAATGTTTTCAACTATTTGATCTGAGCTGGAATTTACAAATTTACCTTGTTTTTCCCCTGCAGGAATAATTTGGAAGAAGTCTTAACCAGGAGCAAGCTAATTTTATGAGACGTTTAACCAATTTCAGCATACCTACTTTGTAAAGCTAACTTTCTCTAGTTGGGTTTAAGATGATTCATGCTGAAACCCAGTGCTGCTCGGACTGTGCTGTTTGGCGGATGCCTTTAATAACAGTAATAGGCTGATTCTATGAAAGCTTACTGGGGAGATCTGAAACCCTGACCCCAGTGTTAATATTTCAGACTGCTAGCTGTGGGTTAGCTTTTATCCCATAGTTTAGCCCTTAGGCTTTATCTTAAAGGCTAACGTTTTGATCAGACTTTGAAAATGTCATCTTGTTGACTTTGAGACTGAATCTCGTAAATATGTGTATTATACTTGCTGTTGCTGAATAGCACTGTAAGGTAAAAGCAAAGCAAATAATAGCAAAAGTATTTTATGCACAGCCCTCGCGCATCAAGAATTGAGGGGCCCAATCTGAACAATATGTTGTTGTCTTGCACATTTTCATGAGCTAAGCATCTCAGTACAAGCTAATAATAAATTAAAAGACACTACATAACTAGGTAATTTGCTGTTTTGTTAAAGTGAGGCCCAGAACTCATGACATATTGCAGAATCTTCAAATAAATCGAAGTATCTTGTTCCAGTCCTTGTTCTCGCCCTTGCCCTCATCTGTGCCTTCTCCTCTGCTCTCCTCTCCTCATACTTAGATATTTGTCAAGGAGCACCAGCATAATGGTGCCAAATTAGGAGTTTGCCTTAGAGATTGTATACAGAATCTGTGTATCTAGGTAGGCCATTGTTTATTTGCCTCCCTCCCAGCCCTGCTTGATGATCCCCTTTCAGTTATGTTAATTGCCATGTTTAGTTTTTCTGGGAATTCAGCCCAAATTATTTCTAATTCATATATTATGTGCAGCACCCCCAAGTTTAATTACTGACTTTTTTGTGAAGGTGCTTTATAAATGTTTTCATTACTGCTGTTCTGCATCAAGACAGGAGGGTTTAAAATGATGTAGTGAACCTTACAAAAGTAGAAAGAAGAAAGGAAATTATGGCACCACATTATCCCCAGATTCAGGAAAAAGATTCAGCCTTTGCCCTGCCCTGCCTCTTAACTAACCTCATCAAAGAGAAGCACTTAAACTTGGCAGGCTCGAAGGCACAGGAAAGAGCAAGCTTAATATGGGTGCAGCTGGCAGGATCAACAAGCCATGGACAGAACACGGGGATGCGAAGGCGAGGCACGAAGGGTGACTGGGCAAGCAGATGCACAGAGGCCAGCCACTGGAACTGCAGCCTTCCTAAATTTAAACCCCAGCAAAGAGTAGCAAGTGGACGTCATTATTTCCTCCCCGCTTCTCTTATAGAGCTTTACTGTGGACCAGCTAGCAGGCATTCATGCCATCCATGGCTCGGCATAACCTCACAAAAGCTGCCTATCAGTACTGGATGGAAGCTCTGGCATTGTGCTTCTTTTTGCTGGCCTGAGAACCTACCTAGAGGAGAAGGCACAGAAGAAGGAAACAAGCTGGTGATGGTGCAGAACAGTGTTAACATCTGGAGCACAGCAGCAACACTGGGGATTAAATATTACTCTGTTGCTTGAGATGCTTACTTGGGGCAAATGGGTAACATCCCCAATATGAGCATTTTTGGAGCCTATCTCTGCGCACTGCTGTTGCAATGTCGCGGCTGCCATGCTCTGCTATGGCAATGCCATGTGTCATAGTGCTGGTACAGTAGCTGCCAGAGAGAGCCAATGCTCTAAATGGGGATGTATCACAAGTGTCACAAGTCCGGAGACTAAATTAAATGCAGGTCATGAAGATAAAACATCTTCAACTTTTAATGAATGGGTTTGTTGTGACACCTGTTTTAGTGGAGGAAAACAGGTAACCATTTGCTTTGGATGATGGAAAGTTAGGCTGTGGCTTAAAATGCTGGCCTCTTTCACTGAACAAAATGCACCTGGGCCAACAGGGCTGTAGGTGAAAGTGACCTTCTTTAGTATAACTGGGGTGATTAATGACTGAGCGGCATTGTGACTTTCCCACTCAGTCGGCGTGATATTAGCTGAGACTCTAATAATAAGACAATGCTTTATTCCCAGGACTTGATGATAGATATGAACTGCATAACTGAAAATCTGTCTTGTCAAACTGTTTTATGTACTCCATGCAACTTTTTCAGACAAGGAAATGTACTGTTTCTTTGACTTGAAGAAAAAACAAACCAAGATATATGCCATTTTTCCTACATTTCTCATTAAGGTTTTCCTCATTTAGGTTATGAATAACACAAAGACACCGATTTAATAACAGCCTTAACCATCACCAAGCATTAAAAATCCCCAACAGTTTAGGACTTTGACATCAGAGAATCTGAAACGGAAACAACTAGTCTTTGGGTACCTGCTCCTGAAAGGAATTTAGAAGCATTCACCAACTTTCTGTGTGCTTAGCTTGCTTTGCAGGAGCCAGACATGAGGGGAAGTCTGTGGAAGTTAAAAGGATGGATTCTGAAAGAGTCTGTCCCAACCCTAATCAGGACTAGTAACCCTGATAACCTTCTGGTCAATGAATGTGTCTAGTTGTAAGGACTGGACATACTTCTCTGAAAATTCAGCATTCCAAGCTGGCTCTGAATCTGACCTGGAAGAGCAGGCAGGGTTGGAAGGCTCAGCCGAATTGCCAAGCTTCACGAGCTTGGAGATAAGCCAAGTGGCTGGTGGGAGACAAACTACCTCTGGTTCAGGGGGGACACTGCAGAAGAGGGAAGAGGCGTGTGATTTTATCAGCCTTGTGGTCTGGCGTCAAGGCTGTCATCAGTTGTAAGCAATGTTCTGTGGTTACTGCACAGCATGGTATCTTATCTTACGTACTGGGTTTCCATGCTTCTCCATTTCCGCTCCAAATGACAACATGTATCCCACCAGCCCCTGCAGCTCATTCTATTGGGTAATATCTTCTAAGGTTACCTACAATTCTAATTTATTTATTTATTTATGTAAAACTTTTGTATATCACCCACTACCAATGGTCTTGGGATGGTCTTACAATAAAACAGAGTGGTGCACAGTATCCACTTTCTACAATAAAACTCCACATTAAAATTGCAGTCTAAACCTTAAAATACTGGGAAAATAAAAAGGGTTTGGCCTGGCCCTGGATAGAATACAGTGTTGGCACCAGGCGAACCTAATTGTGGCCACTGGAACAATAGAGAACCTGCCCGTTCCCTCTTCTGCGTGACAGTCTTTCAGAAAGACCATTTTCATGTCTCTGTCTTCTCATCTTCAGGCTAAACATAGCCAGCTGTTCTGCTGCTTCTTGAAGACTATTTCCAGACTCCTCCTCATCTTGGGTGTTCTTCTCTGGAGATGTTCCAACTTGATGCTACTGCACCCAGGCCTGGACACCACACTCCAGAGATGAACTGAGCAGTGCTTAATAGAGTAGAACTATTACTCCTCTTGCATTTGAGGCACTATGCTGCTTTCACTGGTGCCTAAAATTGTATCAGTTCTTCAGCATCCCCACACTGGCTCATTTCAGCTCAGGTTCAGGCAAGACACCTAGATCCTTTTCATGGGTATTTTTGCACAGCAAGTCCCCTCCCAATCCATTGCTTTTGCTTTTGATCATTGTTCCTAAATGCAGGACCTAGATAAGCCAGGGAGCCTAGTACAATTTTCTCCAGGGCACATTTCACCTTAATATGTCTTAGTAGTGGTCTAGTGATTTGAAGCTTTAATTTACTGTTTTATTATCCAGCAGCAAAGGCAATTGTAATATATAACCTTAACATCTTTAAATACAGGAATCAGATCAATAAAACACAGTGCTGCCAAAATTGTAATCTTAACAAAACAATCAACACGAAAGCCCTTTTGGAGGCCTCTGTACTATTACTACTCTAATTCATTACAATAATTATTTCTTATTAGTTTCACTTTCGTAACCCTTAAGCTATGAAATACTCTGTGCTAATAATATACTGCACATTGCTCCATGGTACCATTTTCATTTGCAACTCCTCTGAAAAGATAGAATTCAACCTCCTTTAAAGCCAAGTGAACATTTCTGTTCATGGGAGCAGGATCTATATTCAGAATCATTACGGCTCAATTTCCTTGATCAAGTGAGGGCGATCCATATATTGAGATGCTACTGACAGGGAGGTGAACTCAGCGAGAGAAACAAGTGATCTGCTTTCATATCCCATTCTGCGTCTTCTAAACATTTAATAAAATGGAAAACTCAGGTTCAGTGACATTCTAGAAGAGCCTAGAAGACACACCCTTTTCACATGCTGATACTATATTCAATTAAAGTATGGGAATGAGGTTGATCTCAGGTTGGTAGGGTGCACCCTCAATTCTGTGCATACAACTGTATGTACATGGGAGAGTCTTTTATGCATGGCCTTTCCAGAAATTAAAATTAATATGTGTATGGCAGGGGAAGCTGGTGACTCCATATCTATTTCAACTTTTTGGGCTTTCTAGGAGCTCCATTGACGATGCAGTTCAGAACAATGGTCCGCTCCTATAAAGTTTATCTATAAGCTAACGTAGCCATACAAGCTACAAGGGCTAAGGTAGCCCTTAGTTGCATAGCCAGAAGCGTGGCTTCTAGATCAAGAGAGGTATTACTACCACTCTATATGACTCTGGTGTGCCAAGGTTCAATTTGGATGCCAGGAAGTACTTTCTGATGGTTAGGACCCTGAGGGTATGGAACGGGCTTCCATGGGAGGTGGTTGAATCTCCATCAGTGAGGGTGTTCAAGGATAGGCTGGACATGCACATGGTAGGCATGTCTTTAGTGGAGCTGGCTGGAGCTGGGGGTCAGACTAGATGGCCTAAGAGACCCCTTCTGACTCACTCTGTATCTATGTTTCTATGTATCCAAGTCAGCAGCTTCCCCTGGTTAGAAATAAACACATTTTCATCCATGCATTCCTTTGCACACCCAGAGACGATTCTCCACTGAATATTGAGTTTGATGCCTATTTACAACTTATTGAAACCCTTATTTATTTATTTAAAACATTTCTATGCCGCCCCCATCGCAACAAAGCCTCGGGGCAGCTCACAACAAAAACAAAAACAAACAAAATCATACAAAAATTATACACTAAAAATATTAAAACCCGGTGCATCTCGGCTTAAATTTTTTTAAGCCGTATCTTAAAAAAATTTTTTTAAGCACTGTATCTCTTAGGATCAAATATTAATACTATTCTATAAGCAGCTGTAATGGTGAGTTTTGAAACATGTTACTACAAAGGACAGTGGTAACCCATCATGTCTGCCTGGCTATTCCTCAACACGGAGACCCCATCAAACAGAGGTCAGTAGTTTTCCTTTTCTACTGCAGCAGCTGGACCTCATAGGGGTGCAGTAGCTGGAATTTACGGGCATACATACCAGGTGCCATTTATCATTTCTTTCATAGTCTTGGTTGTGTAGGACTAGATCAGTCTAGCTGACTGGCCAGATCCCATGAGAGAATCTGTTTGGCTGCTTATCAGGTCCTCCCCGTGGCATGTTTACTTGCCCCTCAGTGTCCCAGACTCTGGTTCTAAGGCCTTTAGAGAAGCCCCTGGCTTTGGACACTTGGATGCAAACTACAGATCGGGCTAGTTGTGGGAAAAGGATGGGAGGTGAGTAACCGTTCACCAGCATTCAGACCTCTGCCTGAACTGCTCGTAGGCACTCTGCCCTTCTCAGTGGCTTTATTTAGGCAAGCAGATGCCAACCAAACACCTCCCCGAAACATGTCATTTCCCAATACTACCATTGCCACTAACAAAGCAAACCTCTTTCAGAGTGCAACCACCATGAATATTCTGCAGCCACGTTTAATGGCCATTTTGAGAACTAATGGCCTAGAAGAGCACATTTGCAAGAGAGAATGACTTAAAGGGTGATTGAGTTTCTGACATTCCTGGCTGTTACTAATCCATTATTGTTTTCACAAGACTTCCAGAAAAGCAAAGTGAGAAGATCCAAGAGGATCTGCAGTCGCATTGCTGCTCCTTAGGCAATCTAGAGAGCCGAGCAGTAGGAGGCAGGATCTCCTGGCGACCTGGCAGGCATTAGGCAGCAGGCAGCAGAACAAGAACTGCGGGGAGCTAGGCAGTGAGGGCCAGAGCCCAGAAACGAGCCCGGACCCTGATGGGTGAGCGCTTTGTAAAGATAAATTCTCAGCCTCTGATCAACAGGGCTTCCATACATGTAACACTATAGCACAGCTCTTTTGAGGGCAGGGCAGAGAGAAAGAGAACTTAAAGATTGAATGAAATCAAATTTGGAAGGAAGGAAAGAAAGAAGGAAAGAAAGAAAAGATTTTCCCACCATCTCCAGTAGAAGAAGAATCGGAAGTGTAACTAAAAGATTTCCACCAGTAATTTTCATCGTCATTTGTGACAGGAGACTGTGTTGTTGTCGTAGTTGTTTTGGTCTTGAAGCTGCATCCTCATTCGAAATTTCACCAATCACCCCAAATGTACATAGAGTATGTACACTGAATACTTCCTTCTGGCACATTAGCATTTCAGAAAGAGAGTCCAACAATTTGCATTTTGTACAGGTTAGGACAACCCCAGGCCATCATCACTGCATGGGGCAGAATGCTCCATTTACTGACAGGGCAAACGAAAAGCAATAGTAATGTCATTGGATTAATCCAATGTTATGCTCATGCAGTAAGATTTCCCTTTGGACTCTTCTACGTGACAGCCCCCTGTTCACCCTCCAGATCTGCTCCAGGTGTTCCCCAACCCTCAGAGCAGAATTAGGGCGCTTCAGATGGAGGGGAAAACCATTTCCCAGCTGCTTCCATTCCACTGGGATCCCAAGTATTGCCACATCTGATCAAGGGAAGCCGATGGATGGCCTGGAGCAGTGGAGCCAGGGACAACCCCAGGTTTGACAGGGGCCTTTGCATGGCATCTGGTTCTTCCTCTAGTGTCAGTGTATTGCCAAGATAAGATGGCAGGAAGCCCCTCTTGTGAGGAACCTGGGATGGCTTACAGAGCTTTATTTTATCCACACAACAACAACCCTGTGAGGTAGGTTAGGCTGAGTCCTCCCAGAGTCATCCAGTGAGCTTCATGGTGGATCTCTCAGGTCTCTAGTCCAAGGTTCTTAGCACCACACCACACTGGCTGCCCAGGCCTTGAGACAATGGATGTGTGGCATATTTCCTTTAAGTAGCAGCTTCTTGCACGTGAAAAAGAAGTCCTCCAAACTGGCACACATTTTAAAATCACTGTGTTGGGACATCACAAACAAGTTTCAGAAGCTCTTCAGGGACATTTATTTGGTATCACAGGCAAAAACATATGCAATATATTTAGAACGGGGGAGACAATTATTATTCATTGTTTTGTATAGAAATAAATAGAATTGAAGCCTATCCATCAAAAATTATAGTTCTTTCTCTTATCCCCTCTCTTTTTCTGCTCCTGAACAATGATCCTTCCTATGCAAGAGATGTTCACAAAGTTGTAAATTAAACTACAGTGTAAAAATGAATCCCAAATAAGAAAACCCAGGTGACAAAGTATCTAATTGAATCTCCAAATAAACATATAGGCGTGAAAAACGATGATATTCATGGTTCAGGAAGTCATGAATTTTAAAGCACTATTCAAGTGTTTGGGGTGGGGGAAAAACTTACCTGGACTCATGAGCAGAAGAAGGTTGGGCCAAGTAGCCCCCCCCACCAGCATCACGTGACCACTTAGGGCCTCTCTTAGTGGCTTGTGCACTGAGCACACATGACTGCAGAGAAAAAGCGTTCACAATCTAGGGGGGGTCTGACTTGCATTGAAGCCTCCATGCTTACAGGTGTATCAATGATGGCTTCCTCTCTGTCACAAGGCAAGTTATTTTCCTAATGCATGAACAGGGCTCAAGAAAACCATAAATGTTGGAGCCAAAAGCCAATAGTAAGCCAACAGTCAACAGTACCAATAGACAACAGTAAGTATCTGACGCATGCAGAGTTCCCACTGCCAGCTTTGGCAACCAAAAGCTCCATGCAATTGTGTTATGGATGGGTTAATCAGACTGTTACTCAACCATATCATTTTTTCATTGAAATGGATCATTCCATTTTAATTTTCAACATTCCCATATTAATTTGCAGTTGAACTCAGTCTCTCAAGTTAATGAAGAGTTAGTGCTTTATAGTGGTCAGCGTGCTGGCCAGGACTCAGCAGACCTGGGTTGTAGTCTCCACTTGGCTAAGAATCTCATTGGGTTGTTTTGGGCCCTCCTTTGATTCTCAGCATAATACACTTCAGAGGCTGTTGTAAGATAAAACAGAAGAAGTTGTGTAAGCAGCCATGGATTCCACACACAAATAAATAATATATTGAATCTGTATTTTAATATGCGTGAAAATGCACATTTTGCACAAAAACATTTAAATGCATATTTTTATATGTTTAAATCACTAAGAACTGGGTTGCAAGACTGGGAGATGTGCCAAGTCTGGGGAACAGCAGAAATGAAGTGGGAGGCACACTCTGGTTTCCACCACCAGCCAGGGCACGAAGGGCCATTGGGAGGCTGCATGCTCTGCTTCCCAAGAAGAGCATCATGGCAAGGGGAGGCCTTCCTGCCCCATCCACAATTCACAGAGAAGCACATTTTGCTCTGCTCTCATTCCTCTCCCCTGCTCTTTCCTTTCTGCTTTGTATCGTGCTGATGTACCCAAGTATTTTGCATCCAGCTTGCAGCGGGAAGCACTCTTATGTTTTAATATCTGTACAATGCTTAGAAAATTGCAGGCACTTGATGATGATGATGATGATAATCCAAGTAATGGTTTTGCACAGAAAATTGTGAAGTTCACATCCTCCAAGCATTCCTAAATGCTTAAATAGCAGAACTTTTCGCTTCTAGGGCAAGCAATGTGGAAGATACCATTATATGCGCAGTTCTCCTGGGTGACAATTTTAATCCATATAATTATTTCCTCACAGTAGTATTTGAAAATATAAGCCACACCTTACCATTCATTTTGACCTTTTCCGCAAGCTGCAATGAGGGTAGAAGTTTCCCATCAAGAAGGATTCAAAGTAAGCTGAGGTTCTACTAGACCATGAACAAAATTGTTTAGGCAAACTTTTTCAAATGAATGGAAGCCAATCTGTTGGGCTATCTGAAGGAGTGCCTTTCTCCATATGTACCTGCCCAGTCACTGTGGTCATCATCTGAGCCCGTCCTCTAGGCTCTTCCCACTAGTGAAGTGAGGGGGAGATGGCAAGAAAGAGGGACTTTTCCATCATAGCACCCCAGTTATGGAACTCAGTTCCTCTTGAGAGCGGGTTGGCAACGTTTTTATATTCCTTTAGGTGCCAACTAAAGACATTCCTGTTCTGAAGGCACTTTGGTGGGTGAACCTGCTGGTTTTGTGATTTTAATGGATGGTTTTAAAGGTTTTAATAATAGCAATTGTTGCTGCCATTTTATAATTTTATGGATTAATTATAAATGACTATTTTTATCTTAATGGTTGCTTTAATCAGTTTAATATGTTGTATTCCCCTCTCATTTTATTTCTTTTCAATTCCTTTTCTTTATTTAATTTTATTTACTGTTCATGCACTTTTGTGGAATATTATTGATGTTATTGTTATTATTTATTTTATTGTAATTGCAGATTTTACTGTATTGTGGCTTTGACTATGTTGTAAGCCACCCAGAGAGCCTTATGACTAATTGGGCAGCATATGAATCAAATAAATATTCTTAGGCAACCCCCATCTCCAGACCCACTAACCCAACAACCAAGAGGACTGTCCTCTTTGTTCCAGCTGGTGCATGTTATGCTTTCTTGCTTTTGTTTTGGTAGTGTCCCTATATCCCCAGTTCTTTGAAATGTGTACCAAACAGCCACATTCTGGCTTCCTTAATGTCAATTGAGACACCAGCTAGGGCATGGCATCACAAACATAACATGGTAATTATGGAGAATACCCATGAATTATTTATTTTGAAAGCAAGCGGTAAGTGGTTAGTTTTGCTATGAACACCCGAAAGTAAATACTGCTTATAATGAATAGCTAGCAGTCATTAGTTATGGTACATGAGCAGTAATTACACCTTTAGTAAGCCTTCACCACTGGCTTAGAGAATCAGACAGCTTTCTTGGGTGCTGTTTTCACCCACACTGTCCCTTTGACATTTTTCTTTAAAATTACTAATACGTTTTACTTCTAGTTTCCCACTGATTTGGTGAAAACTGCAGTATCATCTAAGCATTCTAATGCTATGAAATTACAGAGTTCTTTCACGGTGAATGTTCTAGAATAAAATATTTCACTCTCTTTCTGCATTTCGCTAGAAGTGAAATGCCAAAGCCTAGCCTAGCCTACCACGGCGCACTTGGGCCATTTCCTTATTATAGAAAGCCATGGCCCACTCATTAGATGGTAAGAAAATGGGCACCCAGTGGAAGGAGAGCATGGATGAACTACAGAGGGAACGGATGGCCTTATAAAGGACTTGGCAAAGAAATGGCCATCAAGACTTTGTATTGCCTAGTTGGTTGTATCATAGTCAAGTGGGCATGAGGCTGTTGGCTTTCATAAACAATAATTACTTTATGTTCCACAATATTATTTTCTGTATGTGGAGAAAGTTCCTTCAAATGACATATGCATAAATGAAAATACAGTTGGAGCTCTTTAATGTTTATTTGCTTTTAAAGCGTTCTTATCCTCCCATTTGTAAAGACTCACAATTACTTTATTTGCAAAGCTCAGCACAAGATAACTCCTGAGGGAGATCTAGCTTGTGCACAGGCGCACTGAAGAAACATCTACGATAGTTGCACAATGTGCCACAGTTTTGCTTGAGTTAAACTATTATTATTATTAATATTATTATTATTATTATTATTATTATTTCATTTTTATTCTGCTCAATAGCTGGAGCTTTCTGGATGGTTTGCGGCAGTTGATAAGGAACGATGCAATAAAATACCAAAAATATAATCAAGTCTGATAAAAAAATGCAAACATTTTAAACAAAAACAAACAAAATACAAACAGCTAAAGCATACAGTGGAAAATATTTCCATACCCAGTCCTAGCAAGTTGACAGACAATTAGTTAATTTTGCCCTGATTTCCAATGAGGTGGATTGTGTGAGTGGCTTGTACAAGCGGCTGACATTCCCAAATGGTTGCTTTTCACTGTGTATTTAAGGACTCATTCCAGTCAACCATGCACTGACTGTATACCCCAGTTAATTCATTCAGCAATGCTAAAATAATGTAGTATACAGAAAGTTAGGCAATTTATGAATTGCCAAAAAACCAGGACACACATTACCATAAATAGAACAAAAAGGGACATCATGGAATTTGTACAGGCCAATTTATATCTACGCACATGAATACAGCAATGCTTACAATTTCAACAGACATACAGCATAGTTTGCCATAGTGTGGAAGACTGTGGCCAGGCCGCCTGTGTGCCTTGCTTGGTGTGCTGGTCATGTGCTGTCGACGAGCAACCTCAAGGCCCAAATCTACCTTCCAATGGTCTTTTCCTTTATGCCAGGCTTTGAAAGGACAACCCTTCAAATAGAGGCCACATGGGTACCCAATCCCGTGCAGATAATGTGCAAAGCAACCCAGTTTTCTGCCATTTTAAGTGAGGCGCGTGTGAGGCCTCCAGTTAACCATCCATTAGCAAGGCATGGCTCACAAAGCAGGCTTACTTCCATCACCTGTGGCAAAGGCACTGCTTTTCAACTGAGCTATCTCAGTACTACTCCAAACACTAGCTGAACAAGCATTCAGTTGGAGGATCCCAGGAAGCAATCTCCCAGGAAGGATACAATACCTCTAGGGACACAAAACAAAGATACTGCTTATTTTCGCCAAGTGTTAATCCCTATAACCTTCTGCAAATTGTGCAACAATGTTTTCCAAATGGGTTAAATAGCATTGGTTCACTCTTCCCACTCTTGCCTCCAAAGCATTAAAACTATTTTATCCTACTAAGTAAGAGGCCTTTCCTCTACTCAAAGAATTTAGGGTTTGTCTGGTATAACACTGTCCTTTGACATCAGTGAAGTACCACTCTTGTTTATACCTCTTGCCAATATTCCATATTTGTTTTTTTTAAAGAACTTAGTGACTAGAAGAGACTTTGATTTGTCTCAGTATGCTTACAAAAACACCCACAGGAATACCCTGGTCTTGTGCTTTATGTTTAATATTCTAGAATGTCTGCAAGCAGAGAAGTTGGCTTTATTTCTTGTTAATAATCTCTCAGTTTTTCACTGTAAATAGTACAGGCATTTTTTGAGAATGGTATTTTTAACCCAAATGTTTGTCTTATTATCTAGAACTCCCATAACTCCTTGAATTTGTGCAGTACAGTTGGTCCATAAATGGCCTTCCTATGTAGTAATGAAATACACACTTAAAATTTTAATGTATCCCAAGTGCCCATCTATATTTTTACTATTGAGAGTATTATCTATACACCAAAATCAGCATGAATAGACCAGAAGCAAGCATGCATGCAATTTACAAACAACAGGGACAATGACATAGTTGCCCAACTTTTCTGTCACCTGGCTCTACAATATTTAAATAATAAACATGCTTTTGGAGACCTGGCAGGGTTCTAATTGCAGTGTTAGTGTACAGACGACAGCTTATAGAGCAATTCACAAAAATACTCAGTTAACAATTCTAGCACTATTCTTACATGAAAGCTTCCTCGGTGGAATGTTGATTTTCAAGAACACACAGGAGTAAGTATGATGAACTGCATTTTGCAGTGTTTAGGAAAGGCATCATGAGATTATTTGATCTTATATATTTTATTTGGAGAGGGCAGTGAATTCAACAGCAGGAAAGATATAACTCATTAAAAAAACCCACTGACAAGAACCTGTTTGAAACCTGCCTATCTTTGAGGTAGTATATTGGATGTTGTCAGTGGCAGATCACCTGCCTAAATGAAGAATCTCCCAGCATATAGGAATTGCTGCCACAGAGATTACTGGCTTGAAATTGCACCATTAGTCCAAATAATATCATTATTTATCCAACTGGCATCCTGCTGGGAGCTCAGGGTGGCATTCACAGAAATTTCCCACATGTATTTTCAGACCAGGGCACATGTGCGAAAGGTAATGACTGATCTGATTTGATCAGCTTTGTAGCTGAGAAAGGATTTGAACCTTTAGAGGAGAAGCAAAGTACGGAACAGATAGCACAGTTTAGGGATAGAACAGGTTTTCTATCCATTGGTTCTATCCATTTTTGTAAGCTGCCCCGAGGCTTAGGCAAATGGGGCGGCATATAAGTCTGCTAAATAAATAAATAAATAAATAAATAAATGAGTCCAGCTACTTCACTGGGTGCACCAATATTATCACTGCAAACTGGGGGGCTACAGGAATCTGAACCCTCAAGATGTTGTTGGTGTGCAACATGAGATGTCTGATCTTGCACACCTTCTTGTTCGGATTATTGTAATGTGCTTTACATGGAACTGCCTTTGAAAATTGGTCAGAAAGTTCAGCCAGTCCAAACTGCTGCAGCCAGGCAGGGCCAGTTACAGAGACCACTGAAGAACGGCTCTTGGTCTGCTTCTGGACAGAGTTCAATGTGATCTCTATGTGCGCATAGGACATAGGACCCGCCTGGAGTCCCAAGCCACATCACCTTCTCTCATGAGAGCCTCTCTGGCTCTTTGCAAGAGGCCCTTCTAGCCCTTCCACCTTCAGAGGCAGACTGGGCAGCCACACGAGGAATGGCTTTTTGGATGGCCACTCTTTGCTGAGGAAGACTGAGCTCAGTCCTCCTCTGCTGACCCTTGGCTGTGGGAAAGACTTTCATCTTCTGAAGTGAGCCTTTGGCATGTAAGCACACCTGTTGAGTAGGACTGCTGCTTCTATTACTGTGTTTCATTGTTGAAAGCTTTGGTTATTGGGTGGTTAGTAATGTAATAAATGAATAGAAAAATGTGCTTAATGCATTTCCTTATTTGATTGTTTTAATACACTTTTATTTATAACAGTAAGTCACCCTGGGAATCATTTTTCTTGATAGAAAGGTAGGGAGCAAATAATTAGATCATTTCCAGTCATTCCTGGCTGTTGGCTATGCCGGTGTGACTGACAGAGCCTCAGGTTCCTTCTCAGCCACAGGTTTCTGTTTCAAGGCTGCCAAAAAAGGGTTTATTCTTTCACCCATTTAGCACACACTCTTATCTGTCCTTAGAAAAAGTTCCAGAACGCCCAGCATAATGATTTATTTATTTATTTATTTATTTTATTGAAAGCTTTTTTTATCCTGTCCCCTACAGAACATCTCGGGATGGCTTACAATAATGACAAGGGCATGCTGGAAGTTGTAGGACTTTTTTTTCCTGTCTAAACATGCCTGGGGCTGCACTCTCTCTTACTTTTCTGTGCTGTCAAATAGCCAAAGCTGCCTGCCTGTTTAAAGATTTTATAATTTTAATCTTTGTTTTTATAAACACAATATAAAAACTTACTATAGAAGCATTCCCATACAAACACAGGGATGAAGTCCAACTATGGCTCAGGTGGACCTGAAGAGAGTCAGTGCTTAATATATTGTAACACCTCTATGTCATCGGCTTATATTGCCTTTCAGCTCCGGTCTCAAACTACTACTTCACTGCGCTTTGCTTTGATATTATAATAGAATTACTTCATGCCTTTTGCCTTTTCCTGTATACAACTGTCTGCAGTTGCTAATTTTGCTTTCCCTATTTCTATATGCTGACTCCTTCATGAGCAACTCAGGATCCATTGTTCACAATTAACTCTCGAGATTAGTTTCTGGGGGTAGAGGTGAAGAGACAGAAAGTATTAAACTCCCCTCCAAGGTGCAGAGACTTTCCAGCCCAGCATAACAAAATCCTTGCAGTGGATACCATTTTCATCAGGCCTGCTTTGGCCTTGATTTAATTCTACTGATTATTTGATACTTTTACTTGATTTTTGGTTGCCTTCATGGGTAAGGAATCTTTTTCTAGTGCCTACTTACATTAATATAGAGCAGAAAATATGATACTAAATGCTCCAACTCAAAGCAGCAGAGAGGTTGACTGATCAGCAGATTTTTTTTTGTTAGAAATTGCAGGAAAATGGTGATAAATAGTAGAACTGGGTTAGAGGATAGATCAACCAATTATATATAAAGTGCAAACGGAGAGCTTTGCAAATATAAGTAAATTACACAGATATTACATTTAACTGTGTTAACTCCCCAAGTGCCATGCCTTTAGGCCTTGCCATTTGAAATAGTGCAATTTCCACTGTGCTCTTTTGAATAATCATCATGTCTGAAAGCTACTAACTTTTCATTAACTGCCGGGCAACTGGGGGTTAATGTATTGAAACGCACACACCACTTTTCTCTCCTTGCCTGTCTGGCTGCAACATTTTATATCACTAACATAGTAGAATGAAACGTGTTTGCCTGCAGCATGCTACCTTGTTTTCAGGTGTTTTTCCTCTTGAAAAGTGCAAAATGGGTTGTACTACTGTTGCATTGGTTCAATTGTCTTGTTAAACCTATTATATCTAAAAGGAATAAATTCAGGCCTTGGGAGAGGAAACTCTTCAGAATAAAAAATTGAATAGCATACACTGAAGAAAGGAACAATGCATGCAATCTAAGAAATTCCTGTTCCACCCACTCGCCAACAAAAGAATGGGGAGAATCGCTCCAATCCTACATGCAAAGTAAGTCTGGAGAGACGGGTTTCTGCATATGTGCTTAATGCAGATTTTGATGTCTATACCCAGCGCTGTCTGAAACAGCTGAATGCATCTCTTGATGGAAAGAAATATTTATGGAGAACCACAAGTTTTTCCTGAGGGATGGTTCCCCATACCATAGCTGGGTCAATGTGTTTTGTGTTTATTTCAAGGAACAGAATTTAGAGAACATTCTGCAACTTTTTTCATTATGTTGTTGGTTTCAAATATGTCCCAACGTTAGGGTTTTGGCTGGATTACAAGGTTACAAGACTCAGCACTAGCTCAGATTAAAGGCACAAACCACTGGTAAGCAACAAGTTCACCTGTTAAGATGTCCCACAATGGAGACATGTGTTGGAGCTCTCTTGCTTGGAGGTCCAGCATCAGTATGGCCAGGCATCTATGAAGGCTTATGCCCCAGTAGCGTGTCTATTGCCGAAATATCCCCAACATCTCCTGGCCATGCTCTTTCTATCCTCCCCAACACTTTCATATTTCTACCTTTCCAAATGAGTGAGGGGTGAGGAGGAGGAGGAGGAGCCAATGCCACATACCTTGTCCTCTTGTTCTGGGAGGTGCTGCAGGCTGACCACAGAAGGGGAGGCAATGACATGGGCAGTGGCCACAGTGGTGAGGGAGAGGAGGATGAAGAAGAGCAAGAAGAGGTGGAGGAGGTAGGCACACTCAGCAATAGGGTTTCCCTGAGAGTATCTTGCCCTTAACGCATAGACCTTGTATTAATTTTCAGCTACTTCAGACATTGCCCTTATCTTGTTCTCCTGACTCAGGATGAGCAATACGTCTCATACTTTGATGGGCACAGAGCCATTCACCATAGTTTTAGAAGAAACACGCTGGTTGCTTATTGAGGAACATCTTGCTTTGAACCATTTGTGTACTCAGTCTAATCCATGTTCTCCGCTTTCAGAGGCTAATGTCCGAAGAGTCTTGCAAGAAATGGCAGCCATAAAACAACTGCCACTGACTTGGTCTTTATCTTGTCCTCTTCATTAATTCGTCTGAATTTGTCCTAATTGGATGGTGTTAACTTTGGATAGTACCTCTCTTCCATTTTCTTGATTCACTGTTAATGTTTGTGTGTGTGTGTGCATGCATGTGTTGTGACTTCATGACTGCAGCCTGGGTTTGCAGTTTCACTGCCATTCAACCCTTTGCAAAGTTGTTGCAATGTGTAGATTGGAAAGTTGTGGGAAGCATTGCTTTAGCTGTGAGGACTGCTTCATGCTGCCTCAAGAGAATGTGGTTAATAATCCAGGGCTTAGCTGAATAATTGCAACTGTGAAATAATTTCAACATGTAAACTTAACAGAGAAGAATCCCTTATAGACTGACTTTATGGCTTCGTAAAATAATTACATATCACTTTAATAGATCATTTCAGTGGGGTGTGTATAAGGGAAAAAGGATTTTTTGTTGTAAATATAATCATGGTGTAGTGAAAATCCCCCTAAAAGGAATTTTGAGGTCCAGCTTTTTCACAGGAGCAGAAGATTTTAGTGACACATTCAGCCTCTCCCTTGAAGCACCATGAGTTCCGTTTGTGTTGCAATGTTTTCATTATTATTTGCCTGATCCAGGGGTTGGCAGTGCAGTGTTCATGGGCACCCCGGAACTCCTTTTTTGGTGTTTGCCATGATGGGGACCCTGTCTGGCATTCCTACTACTTAAAAATCTAAAGTCATTCATCAGCGAAATAGGATTCAGTTGGTACTAAAAACTGTGGGTTCAAATTGGACTCAGAGCTCATCTTTGCCTCCTACTTAATACTTTGGGCAGATAGAAACATAGAGACAGAGCGAGGTAGAATGGTTCTGCTGGGCCATCTAGTCTGACCCCTAGCTTCAGCTGATTCTGCTCATGACAGGCCTACCGTAGCTTGTCCTTTGCCACACCTCCCATAGCAGCCATTTTATTCTGGTCACCAGGACAGTTCCCCAGAACACCAAATCTGAGAGCCAGTGTGGTGTAGTCCTTAGGAGTGCAGGGCTAGGACTCAGACAATCTGGGTTCTAGTCCCTGCTCAGCCATGGAGCCAACCATGACTTTGGGCAAGTTGCAGACTCTCAGTGCAACCTACCTCACAGGATCGTTGCTGTGGGGATAAGGTTGAGCAGGAGGTGGAGTATCATGTAAACTGCGTTAAGTTCTCTGTAAGAAAAATGATGGGAGATAAAATAAATAAATAGTTATGTCCTTGGCTCCATATGGTTACCTAACCCTGAAAAAGCAAAGGGATGCACTGCTTCCACACATGCATTGCCAATTTAGAGGCACATATTAACAAAGTAATGAAATCCTCACAGTGTAATTCCTAGTCTATTCCAGGTAGTGAGTCTGATCAGGCTGTGTCAAAAAGACTGAGCCCCAAACAGGGGTTCAACCTGGAGCTCAGGCCTAAATAGAAGGTATGAACTAAGCAGAAATTCAGATGCAAACTGGGCTGGGTCAGTCTGGCATTCACCAAGTCTTTAAGACATGCTCTCGATTGATCCGAGTGGCCAGCTTCAGCCTTTCCAGAAACCTCCTCCTTCCCTTCAAGGGGGTCTGCCCAATTTTGCAGGTGTTGGCTGCAATGACATCAGGGGCTCCTGGGAGGGAGTCCTGAGGATCTGAAGGTGATGGCAACACAACCTCCTCAGGCCAAGGAGGTGGCCCAGTGTGAGCTGGACGGGTTTCACTTAGTCACTGCAGAAGTAGGACCATCTGGACTCTGCGCTGAATATGAATCCCTGCTTCATTCTTCCTGGAGTCTACAGCCTCATGTCTTGAGGGGAGGAACCCTGCCTGGAGTTCTTGACATCAACTTATGCTTGTGTTGTTTATGTTGAGGAAATCTACCAGAAATAAAAAGTTGCATAAAAAGCTGCGAAGCTACCACATTTTTTTAAAAAGGAAAGCAAACATATTTAAGAACTTGAAAGTCAGTGAATGGATTTGAGGCAGCAAGTATCTCAAGGTAAATCTTTACTAGTTATGTCTCACTCTTTGCAATGGTGAACATCCAATAGAGGGAATATTCTTCACCAGCTTTGTTCATCTCTCTTCACTTTCATGAACTTTTTGAACATGAAAGTTCCTCTTACTCATCTTTATCAGAGTATATATATTCTTTAACCTGTCTGCTGTGGGTGATTGGTCCATCACTGATTTAAC
This sequence comes from Varanus komodoensis, assembly GCF_004798865.1. Taxonomy (NCBI): domain Eukaryota; kingdom Metazoa; phylum Chordata; class Lepidosauria; order Squamata; family Varanidae; genus Varanus; species Varanus komodoensis. Next base: position 5,209,821 of record NW_025335349.1, on the reverse strand, counting down.
TTAGTTATTACTATTATTATTGATTGCAAAACATCTCCTGCATATTTGCTAGGTTCTGTATTCAACCAAGCAAGCGAGTGGTTGGCTTGATTCCCAGAAAGGTCTCTTTTTCTTTTCATCAGTGTCTACACAAAAGGAAGGTGTTTTGAAGTGTGGGAACAGATCTTTAAGTACTCATATGTAAATTCCTAGGCTGGAAAACCTGAGCAGGTAATGCAAGCCCAGGAATTCTCCATGTGGGTAATAAGTGCATTTTCTTTCAAGATTCCAGCAATAGTTGAACTCAGTAAGGAGAACTAATGATGCAATTTCTACAAGAAAGCCAGCATTCACCATATTTAGCTAAATTCTCAGTTTCCCCACAACACTGATTCTTGTACTTAAGTGTTCAGTCTTAATAGCAGCACAAACTACTGGCTTATTGTTCCTTCACAACACCCAAAGCAACGCAAAACAAAACCACTTCTTGAATATTGCAGCCTACTAAATCAGGCAGCATCAAAACACTTGTTCTCTTTGATGGATTTTTAATGATTTCTCTTAATCAAAATAGAATTGCTGGGGGTGTTTGTGCCCCATGAGTTTGAGGGTGTTGATATACTTTTCATTTAGGGTCAGCCCTATAGGTCAGGCGCCCATAATATGAAGGACTCTGATCTGAGCCATTTTAAGCCCTTCTGGAAAGAACCAAGAAGGATGGGTTTAGAGGCTGAGGTTCCTCTTGGCTCCAAAAAGGCACTTCACATGGGGTGGACCTCTGAGCTCAGAGCCTCTTAGCCTGCTCCCTCAAGCACCTTGCTGGGGGCAGGAACTAGGAGGCTTTTACACATGGTGGATCCATGGCCTACTCCCAGCATAGGTGCTTCCTTCCCTTTTGAAGTTGCATCAATAATTTGGAGGTGGACCTACAATGGATCTTTCCATAGCAGCTGAGAGGTGATCCAGAGCTGGAGCGCTGCCTCCAAGGTCCATGCTCTGGCCCCAGCCTTGCGGGGGTGCGGGGGGATCTGCATGACCTCAGGAGGCTTCAGGGTCCATAGCATTGCTCCCCACACCTATAAGTTTCAAGGAAGAAAACAGCTTAGACACCCCCACGCCTCAAGCGTATCAATGGATTGATTGTTGTGCTTCAGTCTTTATTTGGAAGCAAATGCTTCCAATGACAGCAATGGTAGTCAGAGCAAGGGCATGTGGCATCCATCCCTTGGGGGACTGGCTTCTCTTATCATTTGTAGCAATTCCCAGGTCATGGTAGACAGACCAGCTGGGTTGCTCGCTGTCAGCTAATCCTAAAATGTTGCTCACTTTCTAAAATAGAATCAGATTCTATATCCACCATGCATGGGACTGCAGCTTCAAGCAGGAGCTGATTCGGAAGTATTTCTGGACTCCTGCGTTTTAGACAGTTTTAGCCCTGCATGGAGTAGAAGGTGTTTTCCTCTCCTCAGGAGCCAAGCGTGCAAAGGTGGTGTGCCGTGTGCGGGTGTGTAATCTGGGGATGACGCCCTTCCAACTCATATGCCACAGCACTCTCCGATCCACTCTCCTTCACTGCATTTAGAGGGCTTCGCTTCAGAAGTGAGATGCACTTGAACAAACGTGTCGGCACTTGTGAAAAGCTCTTTGCCCAGAGGATGAGGATGCATTAATACACAGGCAGCAGGATCCTCCAAACTCTTTTGTAATTACCCTGGTGTTAACATCTCTGTCTGAAGAATCTGGCTGTAGTTCTCCTTCTCTGACCTAACTCATTGGGACTGCTGTGCGAGAAAGACAGACCCCATCAGAACATGCAGCTGGCCTTTCTGATGATAAGAAAATGCTCTCACTGGGAGCGCCAGTGTAGGAACCCTTTCTAATAGTACAAATGGGATTTTCCATATTGCTTCCCGGCATTCTATGATTGCTCCAATCCAGAGTCTACTGTGTGTTCCAATGAGGGCACCTTTTTTTTTGCTTGCACAGGTTGCTCATTTATTCAATGGAAGAGTTGGATCTAAAAGGACCAAGGACATCTATGTGCACCTACTTGATTATTTAATATTTTATAATCTCATCCTCCCTTGATGTTTTTAAGGCTCTATGTGCAGCTGCTATTCATTGAGGCAGATGGAGGAAGTCCTGTAGCTATGATATTATTAGAGGGTTATTTTATTAGTTTTTTTTAGACAATTCTCAGAATGGTTTACAAATAAACCTATGTGCTAGATGCATAGGATATGTGTCTACTTTGCAAGATGCATCGATCCTTAGTCCACAAGTCCTAGTAAGGAAAGATATCTATTATAATTACAATTATAGATATCATTCCTTAAGAAGATCAATAATAATTATTAACAATTAATGATTAACAATTAATTATACTTAATCATAATAACCATTAGATTGATGATGATGATGATGATGATGATGATAACATGGCATTTATATCCTACCTTTCTTCCTCTTGTGAGGTGCTCCAGGCTTACATAGCTCTATTTTATCATCACACAACAACCCTATGAGGTAGGTTGGACTGAGAGTTTGTGCCTGGCCTAAAAGTCACCCAGGGAGCTTCATGGACAAATGGGGACGAGAACCTGGATCCCCCAGGTCCTCAGTTCAGCACTCTAACCAGCACACCATGCTTCATAAACCAGGGGCGGTGATTGAGGGGTCAGTGATTGCTCTTGTCTTTCTAAAACATTTCTCAGTAAAGTTTACAGCTTAGGACATGTGCAGTTATTAAGCTGGTATTCCATGTGTGCGTGTGCGTGTGTGCGTGTGCACGTGCATTCCAAGCATTCAGAAGCAGAAACCTCATTGTTAGTTTTATTTTCTATCTTAGGCTGGCATTTATGATGGCCTATTTATTCATTCAGCCTAGTTAGCCTACTTCCAGTTTTATTTCCTGACTCTGCACCTTTGATAGAAGCCACCAATGTAGAATTTTGTTGAGCATTTTTAGAAAATTGAAGTGTGAGATGTGCATATTGCTTTTGTCTGGGATGACAGCAGTCTCCTCCTGAGAATCCCAATGAGCGACTGAGTTTGTACTCCCTTGTCTTTCCTTGGGCCTTTTTAAAATAATGGCATTATGCTGGCTACTCTCCAGTCCTCACAGATTTCTCTTGATCTGTTTTGAAGTATATGAACCTATTTGCCAAAGCATCTTCAGTTTCTGTTTATACTTACTTATCCCCTCTTGGACAGAAATTGGTTTGGTCACAGACCTATCAATTTGAAAAGCCATTTACCTTTTAATCACCGTGTGTAGTGCATGCTTTTCATAGCATCCCCTAATCATCCATCTCAATAAATCTGATTTCTGATGCTTTCAAATATCTACTCTAATCTTTTTAAAGGACATGGCAAACAATTATTTCATGGGTCTGCTCTATTTTCTTCCTTTCTATGGCTTAGAAAGTGACATTTATGCAGGCATCAATTGCCTGCCCTCGAGCAGGAACTAACTTTTCATATAACGGTCATGATCCAAATGGCAAAACTACTAAAAGAGGCCAAGAAATGCTTTTCTTGGTGAGGTTCAAGAGGTGAACCTTCCCTCTTCTCCTAGTCATTTTAATTCATTTTGTCTGTCAAAGGTGGCCCTTCCATGTCCTTGAGTTAAATAAACAACTGGAAATACAGATGAAGACTGTAAACAGGTACTAATTTCTGGATTTCTGTGCGAAGAAATGTGGATCTGGTGGTACTGTTCAATATTTTGCTATCAGTGTCTGGATGTGAGAGCTGGAAGAAAGCTGACAGGAAACAAAATGTGCTTGAAAGATGGTGCTGGAGGAGAGCTTTGGGAATACTCTGCACCGTCAAGGGGGTCCTAGACCAAATCAAGCCAGAACTTTCCTGAGAGCAAAAATAGAAGAAGAAGAAGAAGAAGAAGAAGAAGAAGAAGAAGAAGAAGAAGAAGTTGTCATACTCTGGGCACATCATAACAAGGAAAGGCTCACTGAAGAAGATAATCATTTGGAGGAAAGTCAAAGGCCGAAAGTCGTTGAGGCCCCATCGGTGCGGGTGTTCAAAGATAGGCTGGACATGCACATGGTGGGCATGTTGTGAGTGGAGCTGGCTGGTGCCGGAGGTCAGACTAGATGGCCCAGGAGGCCCCTTCTGACTTGTTCTGTTTCTATGTTTCTATGATGACCAGCCATGAGATGGATCAATTCCAGAAAGGAAGCCACAGCCCTGAGTTTAAAAGAGCTCAGCAGGATGTCAAGGACAGGACATTTGAAGAACACTGCACAGGGCTGCCAGAAGTCACAGCTGATTAGATGGCACATAACAACATCCTTAGACACACTGATGACCTCTGTATTACAGAAGAAGACGAAGACTGTATTCATTCGTATGTGTCAATAGAGCAGTGGAATGTGACATTCTCTCCAATGTGCTATTTCACTCCCTGCAAAAATATTAGTTATAGGTAAACCTGTCAGAAAGAATTAATTTTACTTGGCAGATGATGTTGTTTTTGTTGTTGTTTACAGTTAATATCACAACAGCCAAATTTTTCTGATGATTCATAGTGCTTCTTATAAGTTCAAAACACTTCTGTTCCTTGGATTGCTGGGTATCTTCTATTGGTGAACACAATACTATAAAGGAAAATAGGATCTGTAAGTCACCTTGAATGTCCTTTTTGGTTAGAAAGGTGGCATAAAAAACAAAAACAAACTTTGAGGTCTAAGGCAGAAGCAGGAGCAAAGCCAGGATAGCCCAGCTTGGCAGTTGTAGTCCACAATCCCTGACTGAGATGAAAGATCACCAAAGGATTCTGTGGAAAAGGAGCAGAACACTTCTGGAATCCATTGTTATTTATTTATTAAAAACATTTTTTATCCCGTCCTTTGCAAAAAAAAAAAAAAAAACACCTCAGGACGGCTTACAAAGGTTAAAATAGTAATATAAAAATACAATAAAACAATAATTAAAACATTAGGTAATAAACACAACATGAAACAACCACTTTCAAAAAACTAAAGAAAAGGAGGAATGGAAGGAAGAAAATGCAACTATGATCAGATCTGACAACATCTAAAATCCTTAATTATTAAAATGATGGCTAAATAAAATGGTCTTTACCTGGCACTGGAAAGAGGAAAGAGTCGGTGCCAGGCAGACCTCTCTGGGGAGCACATTCCATACTCTGGGTGCCACCACAGAGAAGGCCCTCCTCCGGGCAGATATCCTCCGTACCTCCTTCAAAGAGGGTTCTCAGAGCAAGGCCTCCACTGCCGATCTTAACGGGCATGAGGGCATGTATGGGAGACAGTCCTTTAGGTATCCTGGTCCCAAGCCACTTAGGGCTTTATAGGTTAGTCCTAGCACCTTGAATTGGGCCCGAACTTCAGCTGGGAGCCAGTGTAGATGGTAGAGGGCCGGCGTTATATGAGAATAATGGTTGGCCCCCATCAGCAACCTGGCAGCATTATTTTGTACCAATTGACGTATCCGGACGTTTCCAAGGGCAGCCCCACATAGAGCATGTTACAATAATCCAATGGGAAGTTATCGGGGCATGTGTCACCATTGCTAGGCAGTGCTCATCCAGGTAAGGATGCAGCTGTTGGATCAGCTGAAGCTGAAGGAGAGTGCTCCTTGCCACCACCATCACCTGGGCCTCCAAGGACAGCTCCAAGTTGAAGAGCACTCCCTAGGCTGTGGACCCTGTCCTTTAGAGGGAGTGCAATCGTCCATGACAGGGTCAAGGTCACTTACCTGAAAACCTGAACCAGCCACCAAAAGGACCTCCATCTTATCTGGATCGAGTCTCAGTTTATTGGCCCTCACCAGCCCATTACCATGGCCAGGCACCAGTCCAGGACAGCCACTGCCTCACCTGGAGTAGATGTAAATGAGAGGTAGAGCTGGGTGTCATCAGCATACTGACATGTCCGCAGCCCAAACCTCCTGATGACCTCTCCCAGCAGCTTCATGTAGATGTTAAAAAGCAAGGGGGACAGAACAGAGCCCTGCAGTACTCCATGGCAGAGTTGCCATGGCACAGAGCCAAAGTCCCCCAGCACCACCTTCTGGAATCAGCCGGCAAGGTAGCAGTGGAACCACTGCCAAGCAGTGCCTCCTACTCCCAATCTTGCCAGCCTATCCAGAAGGATACCATGGTTGATGGCATCGAAAGCCACTGAGAGGTCCAGGAGAATCAACAGGGACATACTCCCCCTGTCCCTCTCCCTGCACAGGTCATCATACAGGGCGACCAAGGCAGATTCAGTATAACCAGGTCTGAAGCTGGACTGAAATAGGTCCAGATAATCCAAGAGTTTCATCCAAGAGTGCTTGGAGTTGTCCCGCCACCACCCATTCCAACACCTTGCCCAAAAACGGGATGTTGGCCACAGGTCTATAACTGGTGGCCACCTCTGGGTCCAGGGATGCCTTCTTCAGGATGGGTCTGACCACTGCCTCCTTTAAGGGGGCAGAGACCTGGCCCTCCCTCATTGAGGTGTTAATAACCTCCTGGACCCAGGGACCAATCCTGTGGCTGGCTCTCATAAGGAGTCAGGAAGGGCAAGGGTTGTGTAAACAGGTGGTTGGGCATACCAGCCCAAGCATCTTGTCCACGTCCTCAGGCCACAGTAATTGATACTCATCCAACAGTGATGGACCAGATGGCGCTCTGGACGTCTCCTGTTCTGGAATCATATCAACTGTGGAGTCCCACTTGTGGCAAGTCTGAGCAATTTTCTCCTTGAAGTGCTGGGCAACGTCGTCACAGCGGGCTGCTGAGGGTGTCACCACATCTTTATTTTGGCCAGTGTGTGTTAGGCCACGCACCACTTGAAGAAGCTCTGCTGAACAGCACTGTGAGGAGGCAATGGAAGCGGAGAAGAATTGCCTCTTTGCTGCCCTCACCGCCACAGCTTAGGCTTAATAATGAGCACATAACTGTGCTTGGTCAGATGCGTCCCATGATTTTCTCCACCTGCTCTCTAATCGTGTCCCAGCCACACACCAAATATACACACCAAAATGCATTACCCTTCTATAATCACACTTCTCAAATGTTATGATACAGTTCTCCAGTCAAAATCACATGAAAAATGTGTGCATTACAGAAATGTATATAAATTAATGTTTAATTATTAATATATTAAACATTAATATTTAATTAATAAGTTAATATAATTGATTAATTAGATAAATTATATTACATATTAATATTATATATATTAATATATTAATTAAACTAATTAGACAAATTAATTACATTAATGAAAATAATGTGCAAAAGTGCATCCTATTAGGGCAAATGTATACAGACATGTCCATGACTTTTTTTAAGGGTTAAACAGATATAAAAAGGGACAGAATGAACACAAAATTCAAAATTGGAAAAAAGGAATGGCTCCCTTGGAGTCACACAATGTCCAGCAGAACTGGGAAAATGTCAGAGTTCTCCACCCTCTGACCAAAGCAGATCAGTAACAGGGTTATCCTGTTAATAGTTAGTGTTTTTGTTTTAAACTGAGAATATTTTAACTGCCAATTTTAATATTTTTGTTGCTAGCCAAACAAAACCTGCTGAGGTTTCAGGAAAAAGGTGAGGGTACAAAACGGAATTAAAAAGAGCATTGAGACCGACCAACCAACCAACCAACCAACCAACCAACCAACCAACCAAAGGGCCTTGCAATTATTTGATCAGAAGACCTGACCCTAGGAGATTAAATCCTTTTTTAAAGACAAAAAGGGACATGGGAATCCATTTTAACTCTGGTTCTATCATACATTATTTGCCCTTGACTGGTTATTGAATGTTTTAAGCTTTCTAGAACATTCAGTGCCAGGGTATATACTGCGGCATCTGACCAACTGTGAGACGGTTCCTTGGGTCTAGGTTTTCCCCACTGCAAAATTAAACACACACACACACGCACACTCTTACTTAGCTGCTCTTTACGAAAAGGTTGAGAAGACTAATGGATTAATATTTGTCTTGTGCCTTGGAGATATATATTATTAATAGAGGAATACCAGAACATTGTGCATAGGCATTTTTAAACTATGCATACTACATTATCTGCAAAAACAAAATACAATACATTGTGTTGAAAAGTAGAATATAATTAAAAGGTTCAAACACTGAAGTGCGAAAGGCAGAAAGGGAGCTGTTCAGGGCTGCCTAGAGGTTATAACTACGAAAGATGGGATTAATCAGAGCACAGCAAAATCCTGATGGTACACACGAGCTGTTTTCCAGTAAACTATTAAAAAGGAGTTACTGAGAGAGAGTAAAAAAGGCTGGATATAACTGCCTGAAAATAGGCAGGACAAAGCAAGAGAAGATATAGTATGGAGAAGAATTCCAGTAGCCTGTGCCAAAAGTGGTACGTTGAGAATTGAAGGAAAAGAGGTCATACAGAATACATACGCAGAAGCTATGGTTCACTTACCCATTGTGGTTGGAAACCTCAAATCAAACAAAATAAGCAATATCGTGAAAACTGGTCTTTTTGCTGGGGAATTAAAAGATAGCTAACACAGCATGTTTTGTCGGGGTGGGGTAAGGTGAGTTAGATGCAAAATCTAGTGAAATTCTATTGATAGACTTCCTTCCACCAGCTGAACTTGGAGAACTTCTTTTCCCCTCCCTCTGCAGCCCAGCTGCACACCCTTAAACATAGAAACATAGAAACAGAGTGAGTCAGAAGGAGCCTCCTGGGCCATCTAGTCTGACATCCGGCACCAGCTGGCTCCGCTCACGACATGCCCACCATGTGGACGTCCAGCCTATCCTTGAACACCCGCACCGATGGGGCCTCAACGACCTCTCGTGGAAGCCCATTCCACACCCTCGGGGTCCTGACTGTCAGGAAGTGCTTCCTGGCATCCAAATGGAACCTTGGCGCCCTGAGCTTTGCTCCATTGGAGCATGTTCTGCCTTCCTCTGCAGGGGAGAACAGGCCTCTACCCATCTCCATGTGACATCCCCTCACATACCTGTATGTCACCAACATATCCCCTCTGAGTCTCCTCTTCTCCAGGCTGAAGAGACCCAGTTCCCTCAGTCTCGCCTCATATGGCATCCCCTGCAAACCTGCCACCAACCTTGTGGCCCTACGCTGCACTGACTCCAACCTGGCTATATCCTTTCTGTAATGAGGGGTCCAAAACTGAGCACAATACTCCAGTTGCAGGTGCACCAGAGTCGTGTAGAGTGGTAGTAATACCTCTCTTGATCTAGAAGCCACACTTCTGGCTATGCAACCAAGGGTGGCGTTCGCCCTCTTGCCCACCGCATCACACGGCTGACTCATGTTCAGCCTGCAGTCAACCAGCACCCTGAGGTCCCTTTCACAAGTGCTGATCTCCAGCCACTTGTCCCCTAACCTGTACTTATGACAGCTATTCCTATGCCCCAAGTGCAAGACCTTGCACTTATCCACATTGAACGCCATCCTGTTGTCTCCTGCTCACTTCCATAGTCTGTCCAGATCCTTTTGGATCTGGAGTACCTGCTCCTCAGTTGAGGCCACTGCTCCAGGTTTAGTGTCGTCTGCAAATTTGATCAGCGGACTGTTCACCCCTTCTTCCATGTCGTTAATGAAAAGATTAAACAGGATCGGCCCCAGGACAGAGCCCTGGGGGACCCCACTTGTCACTGGCCGCCATCCTGATAATTCCGCGCTAATGGTTACCTTCTGCTTTTGGTCAGTCAACCATGCCCTAATCCACCGGACAGTGCTTTGGTGTATCCCAAAACTCCTCAGTTTCTCCACCAGGATATCATGAGGCACTTTGTCAAAGGCCTTGCTGAAATCCAGGTATACCACATCCACTGCATCCCCTCCATCTAGCCATCTCAAAACCTTGTCATAGAATTCCACAAGGTTTGTCTGGCAGGACCTGTTTTTGTGGAAGCCATGTTGTGTGGCTGTCAGCCTCCCTTCCCTATCTAGCATCACTAGATCTCTCTCTATTATGAGCCTTTCCATTGTTTTTCCTACAATGGACGTAAGGCTAACTGGTCTGTAATTCCCCATGTCCTTTCTACTACCCTTTTTGAAAATTGGGACCACTGATGCCACCCTCCAGTCCTCTGGAACTTCACCTGTTCTCCACGAGGTCTCAAAAATGGAGGCCAGCGGGCGTGAGAGAACCCCTGCCAACTCTCTAAGTACTCTTGGGTGTAACCCATCAGGGCCTGGCGCCTTTGTAAAGTCCAATGCCCTGAGGAGCCCCTCAACTTCAAGGGGGGTGACTCTAATCTGTGCCCCTAAGTCCCCAGCCTCATCTAATCTCCTATGCGGATATCCCCTGTCCTGCTTTGGGGAGAACACAGAGGCAAAATAGTCATTTAGCATCTGTGCCTGTTCCCTCTTAACAGTCACTGGATCTCCTTCCGCCTTATTTAGTGGTCCCACCATTTGTCTCCCCTTCCTCTTCCTATTTACATGCTGAAAGAAGCCCTTTTTGTTGCTCTTGATATTCTTGGCAAGTCTCAGCTCGTAATCAGCCTTAGCCTTGTGAAGAACCCTTCTGCAACTGGCCTCCTCCTCCCGGTATACCCTTTTGTCTATTTCCCCCAGTACCCATTTCCTACGGAGGTTCCTCTTTCATCTAATCCCTTTAACCACCTCCTTTCGCATCCATGGCAGCACGCTCCTCCGCCTCCCCACCTTACTGACTAGAGGTATCGTCAAGGCTTGCGCCTCCAAAACCTCCCTTTTGAGTGCCATCCACCCCTCCTCAACTCGCTTACCTTCCAGTAACCTATCCCAGGAGACTTTCCCCAGTCTGGCCTTCAGTTGGCCAAAGTTGGCCCTCTTGAAGTCCCAGCTTCTAGTGCTCGACCTGCTGCACGTCCCCAGTCCCCTGATCTCAAAGCAAAGGATGGAGTGATCACTCGCATCCAGAGCTCCAAATCTGCTCCAAGAGTTAAGAGGCCACCATATTTTGTGTTAGCAAAATCCATAGATGTTTCATGTTGTGTCTTAGACAAGTCACTCTTCTGGTGCCTACTTCTCCATCTGCAAAAGTGGGGCTTATATATTGTCTGTACTTTATGGGGGGATATGTCTGTGGTATAAAACCAATTTGAGGATGGCTATTTTCAAGAGAGGAAAATGCAGCCCTTCTCTGTGCTTGCTATTCTGCTATTGCTTCTCCAGCTTCCACTTTTGGAAGTCGGGTTTCAAGATGAGAGGCCTTTGTTCATGTTTGGTAAATGCCTCTTCTCTCACAGAGCTTAAGGAAGTATAGTTGGCGTGGTTTAAATCAGACTCAGCCCAGCTCAACTTCGGCATGGGGTGTATATGCACAGCAGAGACAACATGGTTTGTAAGGATCAGAGCGTCCACTTGGTCTTCCTCCACTATCCCCCACTGCCTTCCATTCCTGTGATTCCTCAAACACAGGAATCCCAATTCTGCCTTATTCAAATGCAGCACACAAGGAAGGGCAGTTCCTAAGAAGGAACTGCAAGTGGTTCCAATTGAAGCGGATTCCTAATGTCTAAATTAGCTCTTCTGGTATGCAAAACCAGGGAAGAGCTGTGAAAATTCAGTGCATGACAGTACTGCCAGCTTTATATTAAAATAACACCAAAATGCCAGTCTGCATTTGGTGAATGCCCAGCATAAAGTGAATTTGTCAGTCAGTGTTCATTACATTCTTTGTTTAAAGCATGCACGAGCTTGAACTACATAATCTAGTGCCAGGTCATGAATTCTGTGACATAAAAGATGGCAAAATCACAGAGCTTATAATTTAAATTATGCACAAACCAATCACCATGCCATTATTTTCTTTGTGCACCAAGTCATCTAATTTTCTACCCTACAGAAATGATGATCGTTTTTCTCTCATTTTATTTCTATCATCTAACAATGTTACAGAGCATGCAAGCATTCTCTTTCTGATATTTGCTTTTATCTAGATCAATGACTGAATTTATTGGATACATTTGAATGACAAAAGTTTATCAAAGTCTATCAAAGCTGTATTTAACCCATTCTCTTCGCCCTTTGTGTCCCAGGCTATCACCTCAGGTCTATGAAAGCTGAATTTTCTGAGAGTTTCAAAATAAAAGCTGAATTTTCTGAGAGTTTCTTACAATAATGGAAGAATGGTAACTCTGTATTTAAATTCTATATTGTCAGCACAGGTTTCCAAAGAGAAGATGGAGAAAAAGGAACCGAGACAGAAAGATTGCATTCATCCAGGCATCTTGAGACTATTAATTAGTCTTTTTAATCAGTCTCGCTATAACACTGCAACCGATGTTACCATCCCAATCAAAGCAACATCATACGTAGCCCTGCCTGTGGTTGGGTGGGGATGAAAGGAGAAGACCAATTAAAGTCCTTGGCTGCTAAATAGCCATTACAGCATTGCAAGCCCCTTAGTAGCTCAGCATCCATCAAGGCTCTGCTGATGGAAGTTAGTGAAATAGATTTGATGACTAGCTCTATCAATGTTGACATTTTAATGTTGGGACTGGGGGATGCAGATGACTATCCATTGCAGCTTGCAGCATTTTACTTGGAGCTATGTAGAAGCTGTACATGGTGGTGAGCCTATTTTGGGGATGCATTCAGCACCATGGATAACGCCCAGAAAGATAAACGCTGCAATGGATGAGGGCCCTGCTGACACTGGAGTCACCAGCCTTCTCTGGCTGGGACTAAATCCAGTTTCATGCATGCATACTTTCGCACCCTCAGCAAAAGAATAATTTTTAAAGCTTGGTGTCTATTTACAAGTCACAAAACCCACTTTGCTTCTTAGAAATTATTTGCAAAAACAGCCTATGGAAATGTAGCTCGTTACATACCTTCCATATACCTGAATAATTTGATTCCTCTTGCATCAATGAAAGGGCTACAGTATTCAGTCCCGTACTTTTTCCATTTGATGGAATGCCCTTCAATAGGGAAATGAAATTGCTATAATGCCATCCAGAAAGCCTTATAAGAACCATCTGTTATGTGCACGTTGAATGTAATACACAAACATCCCTATCTAAAATGAGTCCCAGAAGTGCACACTAGAGAACTGTATATGGAGACACAGCTGTATATGTAGACGGTCTCTCTTCAGATGTTCTAATGCATATAGATCGGGGCAAAACCTACTACCACACCTCTTTTTACCGTCTAAATCACATTCTACATTTTCTGAATCCAGTTTTGATGAACTTCCATCTACCTAATGGGCAATGACAGATCTAGATGCCAACAGACATACAAAGTTCTGCATTTTTATGAATTTGTCTGTTTTCTTCTGGGATACGTGTGTGTGTGTGTGGGGGGGGATAATAGGAAGCTCTTGCTTGCATAAGGTTTTGGGTCATGCCCAGTAAGTGTGTAATTTGTGCTTTGGAAGTTTTAGATCACATTATTATTAAAAGCAGCAGTAGGCACAAATCAGGTACAAGAAATAATTGCGTGTAAATGTTAAAGCTGTTAAATAGCTTTATACAGTCTCTTACTATTTAGATTTGGGCACAGGTGTGTTTGAATTAACATGCTAATTTCTAACAAATAGCAAGAGTTCAATGTTTGGTTTTTTTGAGATTTCCATTTGGACTGGTCTGGTAAGCTGTATGTTAAAGTGCGAACTAAGGAATGTAAGAATATAATTTGATATAAGAAAATAACCTTTGAAACAAAACTTCACAGCTGAAGTCTGACTTACTTTCATCTCTATGAATTGCAGAAGATAAACTGGGCAACAAGTTATTTTTTTTTTTTTTTAACATTTCTATGCTGCCCCATTCGCCAAAGCCTCGGGGCGGCTCACAACATAAAATTAAAATATAATACATACAACAAATTAACAATATAAAATAAGTCGCCCTGGCCAGATGTTATTTAAACATCTTTTTTTGCCATCCCTCCTGCCTCCCACCCCTGCCAAGAATTTCCATGGCTAGACAAAGAACAGTGACTTTTTGATTAAGTAGCTGCAGGCCATGTTTGTATACCATCATCTGCAGAGTATACTAGTCACATTTATGAAATTCTAGGTAAATGATAAATTAATGGACAGAAATGTCTTGATTATTGATTTATGAAGAAAATTTTAGAAATGGCCACTAAAATTCATCTGAAATTTCCAAGATAGTTTAACATGATTACCTCAGATGAAGCATGGAGCTCAGATTTGTTTGGATTTACATTTTAAGCACTATTACAATATTTCAATACCTATTCCCAAATGAAATTCTTTATGAGAAGTTTGGAAAGAAAGAATATTAATAAAATTGTATCAGTAAGGGAAATGTGGTTGGCAAAAGCCTAATGCCTCAGAAGTAAGCCCCACTGAATTCAGTGGGACATTCCTCCTATATAGAGATATGATTCCAGCAAAAACTGGAGGGAGTGAAAAGATGGCCTTATTGGGGTGTAACATTTTTGCAATATATGAGCTTCTCAAGTTGAAACAGTTAATTTTCCAAATCATCTAGTATTGTAGAATCGACATCACCTGTCTGCTACCCAAAGAGCTTTTCCTTCCCTGCCTTTCCATTATTTCTTCTACATGACCTCTAGGTGGTGCTGTGGGAGAGTGGAATAATACAATTAGTCTAATCGGACTTCCACTTTTTCTGGGATGAAAAAATTACTGTATTTTCTCTGTTCTTGTCCACTCTCCCATGCCACCATGAAAGTACTATTAAATATTAAAAGCAAAACAATGTCATCTAAAGCACCTGAAGAGAACCATGAGTGAAGAATGATGAACTAATGCAGAAAAGTCCTAGAATCAGGTAATGGGGAATATTTTGGGAAACTGTCTTCTCTTTTTTATTAGAGTCTCTGCTACAGACATGTATTTTATTTAGTTATTTATTTATTTATAGCATTTTTATGCTGCCCCCATCGCAGAAAGCCTCCGGGCGGCTTACAAAGAAGATAAACAACATAAGATAGAATAACATTAAAACACATAAGATTGCCTCTTTTGGATCCATTTTGAAATTCTTACAAATATACTGGGAAATATCCATCTCATGAAGGGCTACAGGAGGGTCACATAGAATAACCAGCTTTCTTTCAGGAAAACTTTCCAGGCAACCACAGGGTTGTGTCCTGCTGCCCAGTAGAGGGGAGTCAATGAATTAAACATTGCAGCATCTTCCTAGGCAGTTCACTGCGTAATCCTAAATGACTTGCCTAGGCTACCTGTAAAAACACCTTATCCAATATGAGCCTACTCAGGTTTTAAAACTTTGAGTGGCTCTTAAAATTCCTCTTGATCCCAATGTCATCAGAGGCATGTTTGGGGATAACACAAGAAAGGGTCTTCTTGGTGGTTGCTCCCAAGTTTGAAAGTCCTTGCTGAGATGGCTATGTGACCTCCTTTCTGTGAACTTTCTACCAGCAGGAATATGTGTGTGTGTGTGTGTGTGTGTGTCTGGCGGGTGCACATGTGTGCATGCACACACAAACGTGCGTGCATATGCACACGCACACACGGGCCATTGCCATATAAGCTGGTTTATGACTGAAGTGGTTTTGAATTGGTTGGTGCTGGCTCTGGGTGCTTTATTGTAGAGTATTAAACAGTTTCATTTGTGTTTATGTTGTGTTTTGACACAAGCTGTGTTTTAATATCTATTTTATTCTTGTTGAGTTACTCAAGTAAATAAATTGTGAACCAAAACAATGAGATTTACTCCCAGGAAAGTGAGCATAAGATTGTGGCATTCTTAGACCAAGGACAGATTGCATCCGCCCACACTAATTGTTGGATCGTGCTGAACAGAAAGGCTGACAAGACAACTTCCTGTTCCAGTTAAACGCTGCTTCAGTATGAACATTTTCCTAAGCTTCTGTCAGGGACCCACAAGTAGGCCATGTGTGCAGCAGAACCCTCCCACCCAGCACCTGGTGTACATAGGCAGAGTGCCCGAATCCTAGATCAGAGCATGCAGCTGATCAGAACTCGTTGTTGCTGGACTGCTCCATGAATGTATTCAGTTCCCTCTTGAAGCTCCCCAGATCAGCGGCCATCACTACATCTTATGGAAGTGATTTTCATAGCCTAAATATGCACCATGTGAAGAAGTAGTTCCTTTTTTCTGTCCCAGATCTCCCACCAAGCAGTTCTCAATGACACGCCATGTTATATAAAAGCAATATGGTGTTGGCAGTTGTGTTTTCGATTTCTTTCCTAATTGTGCAGTTCCCTTTTCCTAGCAGCCACACAATAGCTCAACATTTTCATTGAGCTGCTCACCCCAACCCCAAGATCTCATCCTTGGTCAGTTGTTGCTGGCTCAGATCCCATCAGCTTGTATTTGAAGTTGAGATTTTTGTGTTGATGTGCTTACATGGAACCACATTTGCCCATTTTTGCCCATTCTTCTAGATTGGAGAGATCTCCATTTATTCTTACTCTTTGCATGCTGTTTTTTAAAACTAGTTACTTATCCAGAAGAAAACTTGCCTTCTTATTCCATAATGCTAAGTTTTCTTAGAAGTCCAAGTAAACAATGTCCATCAGATCCAACTTTCCGCATGTTCATAGATACCCTCAAGTATCTCTAAATACGAGTAAAGCCGGACTTACTTTTGCTGAAGCCACGTTGATTCTCTTCCTATATGCTTACCAATTTTATTATTGATAATGTGTTCATCCAGTTTAGCTGGGACTGCCATTAAACTAACCAGGATGCAATTTTCCATATCTGGAAAATCAGCCAGGTCATCGTAAAAAAAAAATGGTGTCACAATGTACTCTGGTACAATTCTAACATCTTAGAGGCATGCTGAATATTTTTAATAGAAGATCAATAATTTGAGAACTTTAAGAACTTTAGGATGTCTGCTAACTTGTCCCAGTGAGTTGTTAATGTTCAATTTATCAATGAAGTTGAGCAGTTCATCTTTTGTCACTTCTATTTGCTTCAATTGCTCAGATTCCCTTCGAAAATGTAAGTTCAGACCCAGGCATCTTTTCTTTTTCTTCTGCACTGAAGAAAGATGAAAAGAATTCATTCGGCTTCTCACAATCTTCTTATCCCCTTTTAGCGCTCCTTTAACTCCATTGTCATCCAATGATCCAACTACCTCCCTAGTGTCTGAGATATTTAAAGAATTCTTTATTTTGGGCCTTGATGTTTGTAGCAATATGTTCCTCAAAACGCTTCTCTGTATCTCTTATTGTCTGCTTGCATTTCCTTTGTGCGTGTGCGTGCTCTCTTTTGTTTTTCTTACATAGGCAAGATCTCCATTTGCTGAAGGCAGCCTCCTTCAATCGAATGGCTTCTTGGACACCACTCATTAAGCACACTGGTAACGCCTTGGACTTGATGCTACCTTTCCTGACATGCAGTATACATTCTTGCTGAGCTTCTTTTATTGTGACCTGCAAGTATTTTGAAGGAATTTAAACTTCCTGACTCTCCCTGACACCTTCCTTTCACCCAGTTTCCTCATATTAGATAATTTTCCTCTTTTGAAATCAAATGTGAAGTGCTGGGCCTCTTTGACACATTTCCACTAAATATACAGTATATATTAAATCCGTGGGAATGTCAGCACATTTGCTCATGAGGACCCTCCATCTGCAAATGGGCACTCTTTCTCAGAGTGCTTGTTCTGTCTTTCCTCTTGAGATTCTGCCACTCTTGAAAGGGGGAGTGGGTCTTGGATAGGGTTGGGAAGAAACTCACCCTCTAGAATTAGCACACTTTCTCCCACACTCAGAAAAGTGAGCCTAACTGAAAGGAAATTTGTGATAAAAAAAAAATGTTGACTGAATGGTGGTTGCATAACCAGCAACCCTCTTCTGTTGTTGCACATGGCATGGAAGAGGGATGCTGTTTGGGCAAGGAGGGACAATGCTTGCCCTGCTTGCCCGGAATGGAGCCCCATGTGACCAGTGGCCAAGCAGCGTCCCTCTTCCACATCAGGTGGTGTGGAAGAGGGCTGCTGATTGGGCAGCAGTTACACAGGGCACAAGGAGGGTCAGGGGGTGTGGGAGAGGGACACAGCCCGGAATGACTGCTGCTCAAGGAGCATTTCTCTTTCATATCAAGTGCAGCAGCACAAATGGCATACTTGGGCAGGGTGAGGGGTTGACTCTTGGCCAGCATCCCCTCAGGGCTGCTGCACAGTGGACCAAGGTCAAGGTAGCCAAGCCCAGGGAATCTGGTAGATTCCAAATTGGGTTCTTCCACATTCCTAATCTTAGAGGTAGTTCAGCTTCCATCTCAAAGATAGAGTTTTGCTCCACTTGTGCAGTTGGACCCCTGGCCATTTTCCCTGAGGGCACAGGCTCCTCTTGGTCTACCTCCTGGTCTCCTTGCTGTTTGTCCCTAAGAGCTCTAGGTCCCCTTTAAAAATGATTTCTCCTGCAGAGATGCATAGACTGTGCAACAAAATCTTCTCTGGATCCATTTTTCTAAGCAGCCATGCACTACGGTTCCTCCTCCTTCTTTACCTTCTGTCCTTCCATCCATCCATCCTTCCTTTCTTATCTTTTTCTTTTTTTTTCTTTTTTCTCTTAGACTCAACTCAAGATTATTTTTTGCTGAACACCTGAATGTGCGATTGCCATCCAAATCTAACAATCTCTTTGTTCGTGGGCATTTGTAGGCGGGTGACAGAGTCATGGTTGGCTATGTGGGAAACCTAATTATAATTCCCAGGGGCTTCTGAACATATGCAGGTGTGAGGACCCGTTATTACCTTTGTGCCACCTTGTAGGAGGGGGGGGGTAAAAGATTTGGAGAAATGGATGAGCTTTATAAAGCATGGTTGTAACTAACTGCCAAGTTGATTCCAAATTATTAGTTTTGGTGAATTTCTGGTATGGTAACATTCATTTGTAGGAAACTTGAATCATAGATACTGTGCTAAGGTTAGGACTGAGACATATTCCAGTAAAAGAAGCTGAGCTTCTTTATAATGTCTTCATAAGCTTTCTCACTTTGATATTTGTTTCTGGCATTGCAATTCAGCAGTGGCAGAAAGAATTTCTACTAGTGTAGAAAATATTATTAATTTTTGTCAGGGGAATACTCTTTTCACAGTCCCCATGCAACCTCTTATTAATAAACATATGCAATCTCACTTAAGACACTCTCATTTTTATGATGTCCTAAAAGAATAACCTCAATATTCTCTAGGTTGGAATCACAAAGTGGGTATTTCTTCCATTTGCATAGTAACATTTTCTAGTCACAATAGCTATTTTAATTGTCATTGTTTAATTTGATTTGTTACAAACTTGTCATAAAAAAAAACAAAGCAATTATTCAGGGCCATTTCCTGCTAGTATTAGAGTTTCTTATCCCTTCTTGTACCTAAGAACAGTTTTTTTCTGTTTTATGCGAAGGTTTGTTTAATTCCAGAGAAAGATCATTAGCTTTTATACTGCATTCCTAATCATTGTCAGATTTGGAACATTTTAATTGATTTCAAAGTGTAGTGCATTAAGCACACAATAAATGTGTTCACTTCTCCATTGCATGAGGTAGAAGCAGTCTACTCACAAGCACCCTGAATAAAGGCTAAAAGAGCAGGGCTCCGGAGAAGGGAAAGAGGGAGGACATCAAGGGCAGGTGAAAGCAATAAGAAAGGGCATTTCAGAGTGTACTGAAGCTATGCAGGGTGGTCTAGATTTACTTCAAGGTGCTCAAGTTGACCCGTGAAGCTCCACGTGGCTTGACACCCCAACAGCTGAAGGAGCATCTCTTGGTTCCACCTGTGCATTGCTGAGCTCTTATCTCTTGGGTGGCCCCCTCCAAGCACCCCCATCAACTGAGTTGTGTGGTGAGTGAGTGGTGCCAGGGAATGGATGCTACTGGTTGTGACACCTTGCGACTGGAACTCACCCGCAGGGCATCTCTCCTGGTACTTACAGTGTGATCTTTAGACTTGGTTGTTCAGAACTGTTGTCATTGAGGCTTTATTCCTGGTTGTTTATTTTGTTGTATTTGTGTCCCTAAAGTGTCTTTCAAAGATTTTCATGAAAGTTCTCCGATGTTATAGATGTTTTCTCAGAAACATGGTGCATTAATAGATCAAGTCAGACATGTTGATTGGAGCTTATTCTTTAAAAGTATTTAGGATTATAGCATTGGGATTTCTTTTTAAAATGTTTTTCAATAGCTGAATCATATTTGGATTCATCACATGGCAATTCAGAATTCTTCTGGTTCTGTAATGTTTAGTTTGTGTGGCCCATATGAGGCAATAATGTCTCTGAATAGTCCCAGGGCCATATTTTTTTGCTATAAGAGAGGGAGGCAATTACTTTGAATATTGTTAGGTGCGGCCTGGATCAGGTAAACTCAATTCTGATGGGCTGAAGATTTTTCTAGGTGGAAAAGTATCTGGGAAATGACAGTTGATATGAAAGTCAGCACTCTGGGCTTTAGTCAGAGAGAGTCTGTGGCAGTGAAAGGAGGGAAGTAGGTCTGCTGGTTAGTGTGTGGTATTTGAAAGGCTTTGGGAAAAGTTGAAGAAGAATAGCTAAGGCTTGGATATCAAGCTCTCTTTTCTGTAGGTTGCAGGTGAAGATCAGGAGTGAAAGCAGGTAGTTTCAGGTAGCACTATGCCAGGGGGCTGCTTAAGATTTTGCCAGAAAAAGGCTACACAAGCATGCAGTAATACCAGAGGAGCTGGACCTGGGCTGGGTATCTGGCTGTGCTGGGGATTTAGGGAATCTGGCCTAAGGGAAGACCTTAGCAGCTTGCAACAGCAGCACTTCATCTTGACTTCTAAGGAATTGCTGCTAAGCCACCTAAGAAACCTAGTAAGGCTGACTAAGGAAGAAACAGTTTCCCCGTACGTGGTGGCATTACTGGGGAGAGGAAATCTCACATAGCAGTCCTGGCCAATGACTGTGCCTTGAAAAGCATGTAAATACAACAGAGAGGCAGGGAATCTCCATGTGCCTTTTATTCACTACTTGGAATAATCCCTCCCTTTGTGTCCCTTTGTTTCATCATAATGCCCCCCCCCCCCCCTTTCCCCCCCCCCCCCATTTCCCCCCCTTGCGCTTCGCCTTGAACTTGGGGTAGCCGTCACTTTTTTTTTTTTTTGGCTTGCACACCTCGCAATGGTGTATGACAGCTCTTAGAATGAACCCAAGCTCTAACTGATGTTCATCATCAATCTTCATCGCTCTTTACAGCTTGAGAGTGTCAGAGGAGCTGAAAGCAATGCTGCCAGGAGTCCAGACTCTTTCACTAGATTAGCAGGGTGACTCAAGGCAGGCTAGTCAAAGCTGAGACTCCAGATTAAGCTGCACCCATCCTCCTCAGAAGGAGCAGAAGAGATTAGGCATTTGTAATGATGATCGGGATACAGAAACCCCTGAAGAGCAGCAGAAGCAGCTGAAGGTGTCATTGGTGGAAAATCTTGTCCAGACAATGAAAGTGATGCTAGAGCTACCTCTGGTTGGTATTGCACAGGAGAAGGAAATGGGAAATAATAATAATAATAATAATAATTATTATTATTATTATTATTATTATTATTATTATAACATTTCTATGCCGCCCCTTGCCGAAACCTCGGGGCGGCTTACAACATGATAAAATACATTGAAATACAATAATACATAATAAATTACCATTAAATATAAAATACAAAAAAAATACATTGATTTACAAATACAAAATTAAAATTATCAGTATAAAATAAAAATATAGGAGAAAGAGAAGGAAGAAGAAGTTGCCCCGGCCAGATCATATGTTTTAACAATTGAAATGATGTTTAAATAAAAAGGTCTTTACCTGGCGCCGAAAAACCAGTAACGACGGTGCCAGGCGGACCTCTTTGGGGAGTGAATTCCATAGGTTGGGTGCCACCGCAGAGAAAGCCCTCCTCCGGGTACTTACTCTCCTAATTTCTTTCATGGAGGGTTCCTGGAGAAGGGACTCTCCCGCAGATCTCAAAGGGCGGTCGGGCATATACGGACGTAAGCGCTCGTTCAGGTAGCCAGGACCCAAGCCGTTTATGGCTTTGTAGGTCATAATCAACACCTTGAATTGGGCCCGGGCTTCAATGGGAAGCCAGTGAAGCTGATGGAGGACTGGAGTCATGTGAGCATAACGCCCCGTCCCCGTCAGCAACCTGGCAGCTCTATTTTGCACCAATTGAAGTGTTCGGACTGTCTTCAGGGGAAGCCCCACGTAAAGCGTGTTACAGAAGTCTAGGCGGGAAGTCACCAGCGCGTGTGTCACCGTCGCCAGGCAGTCGTACTCCAGGTAGGGGCGCAGCTGATTAATCAGCCGAAGCTGAAGGAAGGCGTTCCTCGCTACCGCTGTCACCTGAGCTTCCAAAGAAAGCTCCGGGTCGAGGAGTACTCCTAAGCTGCGGAGCTTGTCCCTAAGAGGGAGTGTTGCACCATTCAGGACCAGGTCAAATCCACCCTCTCCGAAACCCGATCCGCCAACCAACAGGACTTCCATCTTGTCTGGGTTGAGTTTCAGTTTATTGGCCCTCATCCATTCCCTTACCTCGGCCAAGCACCGGTTCAGCACAGCCACTGCCTCACTGCCTTCTGGATGTTTCTTATTTTGTAAATTCCTTGATGAAGCAATCCAAAATGAAAAAGAAATAGTGCCAGAAGGTAAGAGCCCCAAGTCAGAAGGCATTCAACCAGCTAGTGAGGAAAAGCAATGGTCCAAGATGGATAGCACTGTCACTAAGGGGTCAAGTAGATCAAAACTGAAAGGAAGTCTTTACATGTACAGAGACAAAAGCAAAACCCACACAATTAGAATATGGAATGTGAGACGTACGAATCAAGGTAACCTGGAAACAGCAAAGCAGGAATTGGAATGCTTAAACATCACAGTACTTAGTGTGAATGAAATAAAGTAGACTGTACTTTCAGTCTGACATACACAAAATATTTTACTCTGGAAGTGGCAAACTCAGAAGGAATCAAGAGGCTCTAATACTGAGGAAAGATGCAGTACAGGCAAGTAGGCTACAATGCAAAGTCCAACTGAATATTATCAGCCGCAGCCTTTAACTAGGTGAATCACGAGAAGCTATGGATGAGTCTGGAAAAAATGGGTGTTCCTCAGTACTTGATTGTCCTGATGATTAACTTTCACCATGGACAAGAAGCTACTGTTAGAACAGAATATGGAGAAACAGAATGGTTTACAGTAAGCAAAGGCATCAGACAAGGGTATGTTTTATCTTTCTGCCAGTTCTGGATGCATGAAAACATGTAGGGAAAGATGGAGTAGGATTAGGATCAGAGGAAGGAGTGAAAATCAGCAGAAGATACATCAGTAATTTAAGATATACAAATGACACCATATTAGTGCCAGGAAGCAGCAATGAATGGACATGGATTCTGATGAAAGTGAAAGAAGAAAGTATACAAGTGGGACTGCAACTGAATATTAAGAAAACAAAATTATAACTATGGACTCGCAATCTTCTTTAATGTCAACAGAGAAGACTTTACATACCTTGGCTGAATCATCAATTCAAATGGAGACTACAGTCAAGAAATTAGAAGGTGTGAAATCTGGAAAGTAAAGAAAGTTGAGAGGAAGAAAATTGATGCATTTAAAACCTGGTGCCAAAGGAGAACTTTGGAAAATTGCTGGACTGACGGAAGGCCAAACAAGTGGGTTCTAAATAAAATCAAGCCAGAACCTTCATGGGAAGCAAAAATGAGGAAACTGAGGCTGCCACACTTTGGCCAAACCACAAGAAGGCAAAACCCATTGGAGAAGACAATCATGTTAGGTAGGGAAGCCAAAGGCAGAAGAAAAGATGCTCAGCTCCATAACGAAAGCCACAGCCTTGAGTTTCGAAGAGCTGAGTAGAGCTGTCAAGAACAGGGCATCTTGGACAGAATTTGTAATAGAGTCACCCTAAGTCAAAGATCACTTGACAGCACATAACAGCGATAAATGACTCTATATTCTGCTCTTTTCCACACTTTTTTGGCCAGGAATTCCTTATCCCTTTCTATTTTCCTACTGAACTGTCTTATTTTGTTACATTGTTATATTTTTTACATTGGCCTAGACTTTGTACACCCCAAGGGAATGCTGTACCATCAGGAGAACGGTTAGCTTGCATGGTAACCTCCTTTCCATGTGAGTTGTCAGCTCTGAATCCAATAGAGATGGTTAATAAGGAAGAATAATTAATAAGAATAATGGGGGATATGCACAATGTTCAGTTGTATTAGAAACTCTAGATCTGCTTCTCAGCAAAATTATGGTGACCAAGGGTCCCTAACAATAGCTTGAATCACACCATGATTGCTACGAGTGCCAGAAAATCAAGAGTCAGAACTCTGCTTGGATCGATCCACTATTAGGCTTTCCTCGTACTCTGTAGTGCCTAGGTGCTTAAAGTGAATGCCCCATTTGTGTAATTTGGCACTGAGCTGCAAAACCTGGATGTAGACTATGTCTACAGCACCGTAAAAGCATTTTGTAACCAATCCAGAAATCAAGACCATTGGGTCCCCCTTGCTCTATTTCTTTTCTGCCAGATTATGGTACAATCAGTGCATGAGGGGGACTGGTATATTAATCAGTCCATTTGCTGTATCACTGTGCATATTAGTTGTCTAAAAATGAACTTTGGAAAAGAAAAGAAAAGGGCAACAACATCTTTTATAGGTTTTTATTCCCACAAAAGCATGTGATGTAATTTCCTAGCTTTCAAGAAATAATTAATCATCATTGAATAATGATGTAGTGCATATGTCCTTGGTTTAGGCACCATGGTTAAAGGGCTGCATAGATCCACATTGCTTGTTGTTGCATCAGAGCTATGTGAATGTGTATGAGGATACGTAGCACCAACAGTGTGTGGATAGATGGGACTATATATAAGTAATATAAAATTAAAGATAAAGACACAGTGGGGAAGTGGGTCTTCGAGTCCCAGCTATTTTCTCATTCACACTAAATAGCTATCTGACTCTATTTCTGGTTTTCTGAAAGAGCTATATGGGTTGGATCATTATTTATACAAAAATAATAGGCCTGTCTTCTTATGCAAATATTAAGATCTTTCCAAAGACTCAAGAAAAAACATTTAATCTGATTAATTCCCCATTAAAGCAGTAAATTTGGGGAGAAAAGGCATGTTTTATGTGAATTAAATGATGAAATAAAGCTAAAATTCTTAATGAATGTTGAACTCCATATGTTGGTTGTAATGGGATGGTAAGGCTTGCTGCTGGTGCACACCATTTAGCATAACTGTCAATCATGGTTAAACTGAGATTCACAAATTGAAAAGCAGTTCTGCACAGGTCAGAAACAAGAGGGGAAGACTATACAATGTTCCACTCATTATGAGCTCCATTTCTCAGAATCTCATTTATTCAAACATACATTCATTTCATGCAGTTTTACTCCTCCATAACAGATGAATGAATTCACTGCACACAGTATTGATCACAATGCACTTTAGAATACATGCTTTGCTGACTGTATAAACGGAAACTGTTATTTGCATATGCACTTGGGTCTTCCATAGGGCTGTGCCAGTTTTGTTGGCCCCGGTGGAGAAGCAGCATGCTATGCTGTGAATGGAGTTCATTCTTTGCCCACTCTTCATACCAGTCTGGATCCTTTCTAACTGGGCACCACCAGCCTTTTAGCTTTCCCCATGACAGTGGGAGGAAGAAGAGAGCATAGCAACCTGAGACGTTCCCATTAGCATGGATTGAGTGACTTGCTACCAGCCTCATTCGCTAAACATGTACTCATTTCCTGGGGAACAATTCCAGGTGACAAGATGGGCCCCTGTTGGCAGCTTGTACTGCATTGGGTCCAGGTATGGTCATTCCCATCAACTTTATCCCAGCATGAGGGCTGAGGTGCCCCCTGGTAGGATCCTTGTCCTGTACCCCACCAAACACCATAAAGTGTAGCCGATAAGTATTGTGGCTATTCACAACCCACTTCCATTCTGGAGCATAGTCAAGCACTTGAGCAGGTGTGATTGCAAGGAAGGGTGCAATTCCTGATCGTAACACTACAAAGACAGTTTCTCAAGAAACAGCAACATGACATGCTAAAAACCTCCTTAATGTCCAAATGCCAGAATCCATTAGAGTAACTAGGATGCATTCTAAGTTTTCCTTTGGTGTAATATATGGCTAACAAATCCCGATTATAAAAACGGGGGGAAAGGATGTATAAGATCTACATTTCAGTTCCCAAATCACTTGAAAATGGCCTGCTCACAAGTCGAAATGCAAATAGGAGCACATGTTATCTGAAAACTTTCACTTTTAAAAAGTGCACCTTTGAAAACATGCCAGTCTGAAAATATGAAACTTGAAAATGCATACAGTTGAAAATGTACAATTTTGAAAATGCAGTTGAAAGTCAGTAATTATTTTAAATGCACAACTTTTGAAAAGTTCACAAGTTAAGGTATGCATTTCAATGCATAACTTTAAACATATACAACTTTTGAAAAAGGAACACTTTTTTGGTTCAAAATATAAGAAGAAAACCAGGTTGCAGATGATAATAGGAATAAGCCAAACTGATCTTTGAGATAAATTTCAGTGAGCTGGAGTGTCCCTGGTTTTCCCATCCCTATTGGCAAATTTATCTGTAATGCATCTGCAATTATTTCCATAAAAAGATATGCATTCCCTATACAAATACAGTTTTCCCCTTTGCAGCAGGAATCATGGAAAGTATTTCCCAATTATTGCATTTAGCAGTTTAAAAATTCTCAGCAGTCAACATCTCCTTTTGTGGGACATAAGCACCCCCTTTCTCATAACTATTTTCACCCCAAAGTGCTCCATTTGTAGGGTGAGTCAGAATGGGGACAATTGCCCCAGGTTTCCCACACACAATACTATTGTTGATTGTGAAGGCTACATCACATTCAACAATACTACATTTCTGTATTTGAAATTATCCTTTATTGACCCCGCAAGATCTTTGCTATGTAATCAAGAGTAATTTGAGTACCCAAGCTTTGCTTGGCATTCTGTTTTTCTGTTCCAGCTGTGTGGCCTGCTCTTATGGATATTTTAATTGTCTGAGAAGCTACAATTTTAATCTGTTTTAAAAAAAGGATTTTTACATTGCTAGTGAAATTGTATGATGTTTTCAACAACCTTTTTATATTTATACTTTATATTGTATTTGATTGTTCTCTTGGATTAATGGTTGCCACATGAAGAGCGTCAGCTATTGGGTTGCACAGAAACATATTAGCAGTGTTGGTTGAACAGCGATTTAACCAATATGTGTCTATTCCTGGTCCTCCCTTCCAGTTCCCAAGCATACTCATGCCTGGGCTGACAGCTCGTTTGGCAGGTGGGGTAAAGACGTCATCCCTTTGGCAGCAAGCACTACTTCACTGCCAGCATGGACAACATCCCCGCTTCCCCCTGGACCTCATTAAACTGAGGCCTCCACGTGACTATACAACCATATGATGAAAATGCTGCATGCACTGATTAGACCATGTTTTGGAAGTAATCAGCCTTTCAGATATCCCTCTTCTCCCACTGGGTGACTGGTGTGTGTCAAGCGCTTCCACATTTGGCTTTTATTGTCTGGCTACCATAAGTAATTCACACAATTTTACAAAGAGTCCAACACCACCTTCAATTTGCAATCTGTTTTTCCACTGCTGCTTCTATTTTTGTGTTTTTAACCATGATCATATCTGTTAAAGTGGGAAAGAAGGAACAGGTACACAATGCCTTTTGACTGGTGATGCGATGAGCCTTCTGTCTGGGAGCAACCATATTTGACAATAATCTCTGGCATCAATTGCTTTTCACTGACCCAAATCCTGCCTGGGATCTTATTAGCCTGCCCAGGTTTATGTCCGTGAGTTTAGCTGCCGAACACCCATGGTTTTCCCAGATTGCAGTCCAATTCCGAATGCTACTACAAATATGTAAGCCCACTGATCACTGTAAATTCAACAGCAATGCTGCATTTCAAGAAAGGACAAGACAGGAATTTATTCCGCTGTACATACCGAGAGCAGCAAGATTGAATAAGAAATCACTGAGTTGGCAAAAATGAGATTGACCCAGGATGTAGTACGATGGAAGGGGAGCCGCAAATCAACATTCATCTCCCTGGAGCTGTCAGAGTCTTAAAAAGTTTGTTACAGAGAATCTCAAGATGAGGAGAGTTTTATATAGGAACAGGCAGTCCTCGAGGTACCCTGATCCTAGGCAGTAACGGCTTTAAAGATGAGCGACAGCACTTGGGATTACTTGGAAATGGTGAAACACAAGCGTGGTTAATGAAGCCGTTTCCGTACTGACAAAGTATGTTTTATACAACCAGCTTCGGCCAGCATCCTAGGGGCTTCGTTTTAAGCTAACTGAAGTTCCCAGGTAGTATTCCAGGGCAGTTCGGTAAGTAATGTATTGCAGTAGTCAAACCTAACCATTACTAGGGCTTCGATTAACATGACCAAGCCACTTCTGTCCACCAGAGACTATCCCAAGTCAGTGGAAAGCACTGCATGCTAACGCAGCCACTTCAGATCCACAGTAAAAGCCAGAACTAAAAGGGCTCCAGGCTGTGAACTTGCTCTCAGGCCAGGGATATGTACCCTGCCCAGATACAATCAATGCTGTTGTTCATCAGAGATAAAAGCAAACTGTGGATATCAGGCAGAACAGCGGAATGTGCAGCTTTCCGTGTTGGGTGTCCAGTTCCTGCTTCCCTCCACCAGAATTACTTGTTGGTGGAGGAAACAGAAGCTGTAATGCAGGCTTCTTGAGTCCGATTTGCAGGAGAGGAAATCCCATTCTACTGCTTTCTGTATTGCTCATAGCAAAGCTTTCTGTATGGCCTCAGCATAGGACAGTCTGGTTGTTTCCTGCTGATCACTGCTTTCTGTACCTGCCTTCTAACTGCTTTGCAGACATCCTGCATTTAAAAGGGTCCTCACTCTGGTTTTCTTATGCATCCCAGTATCAGCCCCTGTGACATTATCAGATACTGGAATGAACCTTTTGAATACTCAGGACTGACAAAAAGAAGCCCTTACTACAACCAGGTATAAGCTGTATTTGTGCATGATGCTTGCTCACAACACAGCGTAGCTGATCAACAAGTTTTAGAGTGGATGATGATGTGTGCTTGTGTTCAGAGGAGAATTGGAAGAGGCATGATTGGGGGTCTACTAAGGCCCATGCCCTCTGCAGGAGGTCACATAATGCAACAGCCTATCATGGTAAGGACATTCCCTAGAGCAAGCCATGAGGTGGCTTGCTACTGAAAAACAGGCTACCTTGAAGGAAATGATCTGTGTTTGGTTGGCCCCAGAATCTTACTGTCGCTAGTGACCGTGATGATTTGCGATGTGCGAAGCAGGTCTTATCACCAGGAACTGGAATTGTCTGAAATAGGTTTCTGTTGATGCTGAAAAGTGGTTTAGCCTATTGAACGCTTAGCCTCCATCTCTACCTTGCATTCTCTTTTTCAGGCCAGTGACGTTTCCTTTGCCACTCCTCCCACAGCAACCATTTGTGGTGATGCCCAGGAGAGTTTTCTCAAATTCTGAATGTGCCCACAACCCTGAAAGCTCCCCTACCCCTATTCTAGGCTGTAAGTAATTCCTTTGGAATGTGCATCTGTGCAGATCATTACATCTATGAGTACTGTGAGGGGAGAGTTAATACAAAATGTACACACATGCACAGAAATCGATTAATCTTAAAATCATGAACAAATGTTTATCAATAATTCTATGCAGCATTCAACCAGCTGTCCCCTGTATTCCCTTGTTGTTCACCATCCCTTGCAACCCGCTCTCCGTTTCTCCACCGCCTGACAGACTTCTTTGATGTGCTTGCCTATTCATCTGGTAGGTCTCTGGCAATCTTCCACGCACGTTCCACTGTTATTGTTATTGCTAGAAAAGGCCTCACTCTTTCTCACGGGGGTGGTGGGGGGTGAGACTGCTTCAAACAAACAGGTTGCAAGATTTATGGCAGATGGTGACAGGTCTATCATTTCCTTTACTGTTGTCACTACCATGATGTTACTGCATGGAAACATCACTTCTCCATCACTAAATTGCCTTCCTGGGAGAGCAGCATTTTCCATATATCTCATAATATCGCTCTCCTTCCTGGAGAGGTTTGACACCAAAGGGAGGTGTCGCAGGCACATTAATTGATAGTGTGAGTGTTCTAACATGGGGCATTGCCTCACCCAAGTGGCATGGGTCGAGTGGCCACTGCCTGCTAGTTTGGACCAGGCATGACGCACACCATGCAGCTTTCTTCTTTGCTGAGCAACTGCCACCACTCATCCTTCCTCCCGTAGGCACACGAGCTCCCAAGAGTCATTTGCCATGTTCACAAGGCTGGGTTGCTCCATTGTATGAAGAAATGGAATCGAAACTGAAGACACTGAACTGTGAAATTGGGCTGAGGTGTCAGTGCACTAAGTATAGCAAATGCGGAAAGCTTTGATTGTCCAGTGCTGGACAGCCTGAAATGCCTATATTGTTAATCCTTGTTTTCCACCTGCATTTTCTCATGCCACATGAACCTTTCTGCTCTGTGCGGTGGTACTGCTTTTTGTGCCTTATAAGGCACCAAGAAGAAAGGAATTGGAAATGCATGTCAAAATAAAAAGGCATCACTGCTACTGTCCTATGAAGAGAGAAAGGCTCATAAACGTAGATGGCACTGTGGCAAATGTATCGTGGCGCCATCCAGATAGGAACACGTTCAGAAGAACATCTGTGATAGGATAGGGATTAACATCTGAGACTGAAGGAGCACCAGTGAATCCCTGGCACCCATGCTAGATGCAAGAGGAACTTAAGGACAGGCTCATACCAATGAGACTGGTTGGCATTCTACTTTGGAGATATAGATGGCTGGACCACTTCTGTCCATCCACCCTCTCACTCTAATCATGACCAGTTATATGGATTTTCCATGGCTTGTTATTGAGGAAAGAGCTTTCCCCTAGGCAGAAACTGGTGATGTGGTTCACCAGGAGAAGGTGCTATATGATACTTCATAGAGGCTGGAGAAGAAAATTCTTACCTGTACAGTAATGCAATGGTAGGCAGAAAGTAGATTTCCAGATGTTTTAAATGTTCGGCACTCCTGACTATTGGTCATGTTAATGGGGGCATCTGGGAGTGATAGTCCAAAGAATCTGGAGATCTACCTTCTCCCGACCTTGCTTTCACACACCAGATGTGGCAGTGGAGCTGGGGTCCATAGTCAACAGCATACCAGGGCATGGTTTCTGATTACATTCTGATGGCATGGCTGAGACCAGCAACCCACACCAGGATGCTTGTCCAGCCACCAATGCCATGCTGGCTACACAGTGCTGGCTACAGCAATCCTTGGTGCTCGCCATCTTGTGGCACCTACAGGTGGGGAAAGGAATTCCTTCCCACAGTTGACAGCTATACAGCAGTCACTGGCAGTTCCATGTTGCCAAACACCTCGCCCGCTGCCATTGCACTGATACATTTTGAGCAGAGCTTGTTTGGAGGAATATATATATAAAAATAATATCTTTGGAGGCAAATCCTTCTTCGGATGGTTTACCAGGAAAAATGTCAAAACAATAAACTATGAAATACAATGAACCAGAACAGTAGTGCAAAAACATTTAAATAACAGCAGTGTCATGAGCCAGGGTTCTTCCTTGGAACAATCAGCAGCCACAGACCATTTTCCTTGCAAACTTTCTTTATTGCTCTCAAATAAAAATGACTCAGAATGAATCTCTGAGCATGCAAAGAGCAATTTGTTGAACCTAATCTGGTATTTACCTTCAGGAACATGCCCGGGCTCCACCCCCTTGGGAGGGGTGTTCTGCACACCTCCTCTCCACATGCTACTCATTCAGTCAGGCCTCCTGCTTCTGCTAATGCCTTGACACAATGTCGAGAGCAGAGGGGGCTGGTCTGTGTCTGAGAAGTCCTCATCCTCAGAGACCCTTCGCACTGGCTGTCCACCTTGGCCATTCCCAGAAACTGCCTCGCTCAGCAAAGCACCTGGCCTTGAGATGTTCACCTGTGCCTCTCTCATCTCAGAATCTTGACCTAGGCCATCCTCACCAATCCCATTGTAAGTTGTTTTACATTCTGATTCCAAATCATCTGGTATGTAGCCAGCAGTCATGAGAACAACTGCCCAAGACCAAAATCCTTCTCACTTCCAACAAGCAAGAGTAAAACTAAAATAAAAATGATGAAAGTAAAAATGGATATCCATCCATTTAAAAGAACATTCAAGGCTTTAAGATCTGCTTGAAAGCAGTCAAGATATAGGCATGCAAATATCCTGTAATAGGGCATTCTCTATGGATGGAGGTGCCAACCTTTTTCTTGCACCTGCCAATCTAAATCAAACTTCCCAGCAGGCACATGAGACAGGCTTCTGTGGCCAGTCGTATGGACTGGGCTGGTTCATACAAGTGCCTTCAGATAACTCAGCTGCAAGCCATCTAGGTCTTTGAGGATGATCACCAAGATGCAGGTGACACGTATGTTTGATCAGATACTTAAATCTGGTGAGCAATACAGACACTGAATGGGGTAAATGGTTGCTTGGTGTGTACACTGAGGCCCCAGGGGGCTGGAGTGTTGCTGACCTCATGTAACTCTCATGACTGGAGACTGTGGGGGGAAAGGGAATGGTCCTTGGGCCATGTGGGCTTTGGGCCATGGAGAATGGATGGTTTTGGATCAGATGAAGCCATGCGCTGTAAGGGTAGAAGCCAATGCAAAGCACCAAGTGGCAGTTCATTGATCTGGCACCTCAAGCCAGGAGGCTCTTGTCCTGTTGGAAACATTGGAAAAGACACTGGCAGGGTTCTCTGGAGCTTAGGCAGTGCCTGCACATGGCCAATGGCTTATTTATTTGCCTTATTGCAAATCTTTCTTATAAAATAGGAAAAGTTGAGGCTCTTTCCTCAACGAAATTGTTTAGTGTCTGTATTCTGGTGGTGGGGCCATGAAAATTGCTGACTTTATTGGCTCAAGAACTCCTGCATGGATCATCCTTAACTTTTTTCTTTTACATGACCTTTCATAGTCAAAAGCATTATTAAAAATATCAATGATCATTATTAATATTGGAAGTTTTAAATTTTCAGCAACTGGACTAATGTGTACTCATCATGGCTTTAGCTGGGAATCATTCATAACATTTTAATGTACTGTCTGAAATAACTGCTTTGGAATATAGAGTACATTATGATTAAAAGGGCCTTTCCATATTGTGGTTCTAGAGGACACTTATTAACATTGCCCAAAGCAGATAACCTGTTAAATAACCTTATTCCTTCCACATCAACAATTTTTAAGTGGAAATTATTGTCACTGACAATGGAGCTACTGGACTGTGTGCGGCAGATAAATGATGAGTGCTCTGGACACACGCTTTTCTTGGTATGGCCACAGTGATGAATTCCTGTGGGGAGGTTCCTGTCAAGCAAAGTTCGGAAGGAAGCAGTATTGATTCAGATTAAAAGGAAAGAAAAGTCTGTATGATTTTATTGAACAATTTATCAGTTTTCCACATTCCCAGGAAAGATTGCTTCATGTCCCATGTTGCCCCTGCCCTTTTTGAATTAACCATGGTTGCTGAGGGGAATTGTTAAAAACCATGATTAAGGTAGGATTTGAATTATACTGCATTATGCTGCATCAGTGAGACGAATCCAGGGAGTAAGCGATTTGGAGATTGTGACTGCAAGATTGCACCCTTAACCTTGAGACCTCCTAAATTGGTTCTGCAGTACTTAAAGAATGATACATATGTGCTATGATAAAAATACTGAAATATTAACCAAGGTGATTTTCTCAGTGCTGACTGAATATAAAGTTGAATTCCCAGCTAAGCATCCCTTGTGTGCATCTTTTAAATATCTGGCATGTAACCTTATGAAGTAATTTGGGCCTATGAGTCACTCACTGGCTTTTTTGGGTAGCTCATTACATTTTCTGCAGCCAGATCCCAGTTATTAATGCATTGATATTTATTGATTTAGAACCTTTTGAATCAGCAAGATGAGACCTTTGATTGGAGCTACTTGTTAAGATGTTGCTACAAGCTTTTGTGTTTCACAGGACTCTTATTCAGGAAAAACCAGTTTGTAGCACCGAAAGATGAAATG
Organism: Varanus komodoensis; assembly: GCF_004798865.1. Classification (NCBI taxonomy): domain Eukaryota; kingdom Metazoa; phylum Chordata; class Lepidosauria; order Squamata; family Varanidae; genus Varanus; species Varanus komodoensis. The sequence continues at coordinate 5,175,734 of NW_025335349.1, read as the reverse complement.
GGCTTTACATGCCCAGCATGCTTCTAGAGAAGGAAAATATTGCTATGGCAAGCTTCCAAACATTCTTATTTTCATATCCTGTTTTGCTAACTGAAAGGCTCAAACAATATAATGAAAGGATTAATTTTCATTTTCTTTCATTTAGCTGGATAGCAGGACATCTGCGAACTCACACAAGCTGGGATTACTTGCAAGCTGAAAAAGTGGGGTATAAATGTAACAATAAATAAAGCTGCCCATGCAATTTTAAAGAGTTAAAAAAGAGTTGTAGGCTGTTTTTCTGCCTAAACTTGCAAGGGGTTGTACATTCAGGCAGTCAATTCTGTCCTTTGTTTAAGACTTATTGAACATACAAGAGTTTACCCTCAACTTTATGCGATGGGAAGACTTACCCTGCAAAACGTATAGGTTACATAACCTAATGTGGACAGCTATATAAAACATTAAATAGTAGGAAGAGTAATATTAATGGGCTAAAATTAAGGGCTAAAAATAAAGCTTCTGCCAAACTTACTACTGTGGGGCAAAGAGACCCTGCTGCAGCTCAGAATCGGGCATGATTTATGAGCTCAGAGGAATGAACACTCGGAAGAAAACCTTTGAATCATGATCAAATTTTAGCGGAGTGCACCTTGGGAAAGTGGCATGTTTAGTGCCATATGCCATGATGCATCATTGTCTGGGCATTGCCTTGTGTTTTGCTTACAAACTGACCAGGTTGATGGGTAGCAATGAATGGACCAAAGCAATCAACATCTGTGCATACAGATCCAGTGGTGGATCATTGACTGCTTAGCCTTGCAGGATGTGCAGGTGCAAAACATGATAAATTAACTCATAATAATCCTCATTTTCGTTACAAATGTATTACAGTTTGTTACATCAGAATCAGGGCTCATTATACATATGGGAATTGCAAACTGGCTAAATTTATATAACTGACTGGGTAATTATGCATAGCGTCACTACCCTAGATTTGAAAACTGTCTTATTAGTAAGAAAATAAATCAACAGTTAGCTGATCTAACCTACATACAGTGTGTTACTACTCGTAATGCTAACAGGTAGAGTTTTGAAATCTTTTAATTTCAAAACCTATAATCTGAGCATTTTTCAACTCTTGTCCAAATGGGTGGACTATGAAATCGAAACCACTGCTTGTGTTCACCAAATGAATAAACCTTGCTGACAAAATGAACACTTGGCAAACAACTGACAATGGACAGTCAGCCCTATGAGCACACAGAATAGGCGAGTATGAGAACCACGTTCTAAAGAGTAAATGGGCAATGAAATTGAATTTGGTCCAACCTTCATTTTCAAATCTCTAAGGCCACTGCTATACTATCTGCTTAAAACAGGATTTGAAGTTTAAATGGCAATGGAATATTATTTGCAGCTGATAGGTTGGGTTGAGTGTTTAATGTAATATGAATGTGGCACAGTTAGTTTCATTGATTAATTTAGAAATGTATAGCCTATGTTTAAGATTTACACATCTTTAAACAAAGTATTGACCATACATCATTATGTTGTTCAAAATAACACAAAAAATAGTAAGTGAGTAGGGCATTGTCAGGCTACAGGTCATGGCATAGCTAAAATAACAATGTAGAATAAAATTCAAGAGTCGGAATTACATAAGAGGGATACAAGTTATAAAGTACAGAAAACCAGTCATTGAGATGGTTACATATAAGGAGATGCAGAGACCTTGGGTACAGGTCCTTTAATATAAATACCAATATACACATCTTTCACCAATAAAATAATTAAAGTAATTATCTTAGTATTTGTAGTCTGGGAGTGCTCCTTGACCCAGAGTTATTCCTGGAGTTCTAGGTGACTTCTCTGGTGAGGAGCACTTTCCTTCAGCTTCAGCTGATCCACCAACTATGCCCTTACTTGGATGAGCAGGCCTGACAAGGTTGACCCATGCTCTGGTAACCTCACAATTGGACTGCTGTAGCATGCTTTGTGGGGCTGCCCTTGAAGACAGTCTGGATACTTCAGTTGGTTCAGAACAGAGCAGCCAGTTGCTAGCAAGGACCAGCAGATATAAACCTATAACTCTGGTGCTGTACCAACTGCACTGGTTTCCAACTGAAGTCTGGGCCCAATTTAAGGTGCTAGTGATGACATAGGAAGTCCTAAATGGCTTAGGACCTGGATACTTGAAGGAGTGCTTTCTTCCGTATATTCCTGCCCAGTTTCTAAGATCTGGCGCAGAGGTCCTTCTTTGGGAGCGCTCTTTGAAGGAGATCAGAAGAGTGGTTACCCAGAGAAGGGCCTTCTCTGCAGTGGTTCCCCGGCTATGGAATACACTCCCCAGAGAGGTTTGCCTGGCGCCAATGCATTTTTCATTTTGGCCACAATGACCAAGTATCATTGGGTGTCTAATCTGCATACTAATACATGAGTGTTCAGCAGGAAATAACTTTTATTAAGGAGATGGTATTATTACTACCACCACTACTACTATTACTACAATGCATGTATGTCGCACCTTACCCCTCTTTTGGGGAAGCAAGGTGACTTACAGCAACAACAACCCTTTAAGGTAGGCTAGGCTGAGAATGAGTGACTGGCTTAAAGTCACCAGTAAGCTTCATGGATGACTAGGAGCCAGAACCTGGATCTCCCAGCTATCCAGTCCAATGCTCTAACTCCCATGTCCCAGTGGCTTTCTAAAATATTATATTGCAAAAGTCATCAGATGGGTTTCTTGTGTTTGCGCTTTCTGCCAATCTGTTACTATTTTTTCAGTGGGCCTTAATTTCTGAAAAAGAAATCAATGGCTCATCAAAGTTAGTGGCTTTGATTACCATTCCTGATGGGCAAGCCATACAGAAAGGAACTGGACCAGTGTTTTCAAAGATGGGGAGATGGGAAGACAGAGACAAGCAGTTCTGAGATGTACTGTAGACTGGCTGATTGAAGAAGGCGGCTTCTCCGTGTACAGGTGGCTAGTATCTGTGAAAATTGACACTGCTTTAGATATGAATATTGCCTGCCAGCATGATTACATGCTCCTCCAATGTCAACATGTGCATTTGTTAGTACGCAGTGCTGAAATGTCATAAATTTCAAATGGGATTCTCACTGCTCAGATATGCATGGAGAATATATAACGGATAACCATACAAAGTCAGTGTCCTTTGAATGCAATGAACTGTCCTTCTAATGGCAGTCCATTGCATCTTTCCAGAGGGCCTTCATGGGTAGCTTCTCAAAGGGCACTGAAAAGGGAAGCTCAAAGAACTCTGTCTTCACATGGTGCTTTGGATCCTGACCAAAGTTTCCTTTGTGCAAAAGTCATTCCTGTAAAATTAAGAAGCATTTGTTACTTAGCTGATTTTTTCCAAATGGCTGCCATGGAGATGTGTGGTTAGAAAAGCAACATTAGAGAATGCAATTAAAGAACACTTTCCCCTAAACTATTATTTCTTCTGGGAGATAATGGCAAGCAAAAGATTGGATTAGCCTCCATAAGCAAGCACTGGTATAGCTTCTTCTAAAGATAAGTTGACCCCTTGCAATGAATACATCTACACTTTGTCAGATGACATATTAAAATGGGAAAGGAACAACAGGACATTCTGATCTATAGGGCTTTTAAATTTAAAAAACTGCAAAATGCTCTCAGGGATTTAGGCAGGTCAAAAGGACACATTTCTAATCTTGGCAAAGGAAGAAGAAAGGGAGGATCATCATAATTATGTGAAAGCAAAACTTTGCTCAGTGTTGGAAGAAGTAGATTACTACTCTTAAAATGTCAACACATTTCCAAGTATTAATTTCTAAGAAGTAACTTTAACTAGATTAAAGCCAATTTCTCTCTTTTGATCCAAATGAGAAAGTCACTGGAAAATCCTAATTCTGAACCATGGTTTGAATTCAGTTTAAGGTGCAGGCCACTGGGATTGCGGAACAGAATAAATTAGAAGTAGAGTTGGAAGGGGCTTATAAAGCCTTGTGGCCAACCCCCTTCTCTGCTTGCACATGTGGTCACCCATCCAGTGACAGACCCGCACCATTCCAGCTTAGCAAAATTGACTCAACATGCTAACTTGATGTATAGCTCTGCAGGAAAAGGCTCCCCTGCTTTCTACAACTCCTCCATACCCCTCAAGGATCTTACCCAGTGTTCAGGGGATCTGGTGATTGGGCTGGGCTTTGGTCAGGGAGAAAGGCAGGAGAAAACTCTCAAAATGTAATGGAGGCACCTTCCATCAATGGAATCTTCATCCCAGGGAACACTGATCCTAAATTCAATTTGTGTCCATCAAGTCCGTTAGCTAAATGGGTAATATGCATGAATCTCAAGAGTGGCTGCATTTTTTTCTTTTCAGAAATTGGCCTCTTGCAAAAGGACACTGCTCCATACACTCCATATGCCTAAAATGCTGAAAACTAGTGTTGTGTAATTGATAAAAATATGACCCAACGATCCATCTAGTCTAGTATGATCAGAAAACTGGACTAGATGGATCGTTGGCCTGATTCTGCATAGTTTTTCTTATGTTCTTCTGGTGTGCTTGGGTGGTGTGATGCACATGCATCTTAATTTCTAGAACTGTGCATTGCTGAATGCTTCAGTAAAGAGAAGTGGAAAAGTCAAAAAAGAACATCTGTTGTATTTAGATGCTGCAGTAAGAAATTTGAATATATGTTTAATTTGGCTCAGGTAAATCAGAAAAATGTTCATGAGAGGAAAACAAAACAAAACATCCCAACAAGGGTTAATGGTGAAATAGTGTGGGACAGAATGAAATAGACATGAGCACCCATTGTACATGGAGATCTTAGCTCTTGTTGCATGCAAGTGTTTAGCATCTTTATAATCTTCATTGTCCCTTAGGAAGCTGGCATGTACACTTTTGTACAAATATGTCAGTCCTGTTTTCCTCCACGTTCAATTTATTTTAAATTTCAAGTTCTTTATTTCCTGAGTAAGAACTTTGCAAATATAAATTCTTATCAAAACTTGAACTGAAATTTCCACAAATTCCTAGTGAAAGCTTCTTCTCTCTATTTTCCATCTACTGTGAAAACCATCCTCTGCAGCTATCCAACCTCTGCCACCTCCTTTCCAACAGAAGTCCTTACATGTGCTCCATGTTCTTCCTTCCATCTGCCTCAGGATCTGCAGAGCAGCACAGCTTCCCTGAATGCTTGATAGGGTAGCTGGGCTGGTTCCCCTTGCAAAGACTGGGGTCAGGTGTCTAGGTTCTAGAAGCACTGCAATCATGGAAAGCAGCTGGAAGTCACAGAAGGTGCTGGAAAAGGCCAGTCAGCCCCACCTCGTTGTGCCACAGCAACACCAGTCTTTTTGGTGGCTGCTTCGCATTCTTGGTCTGGTTTCGACTACCTGTCTGGTTCTACCATATCTTGTCAGCATCCGACTCTGGGGATGTGTAAGGAATCCAAATAGGGGTGAAAATCTGTTGGATTCCTGGGGCTTGACTTCCCGAACTCTTGCCTACTTTGCCGTGGCCCTGAGTCCCAGTTTCTGGTGTGCCCAGCTTTCTTGGCTGCTCACCAGGAGAAAAGCCCCATACTTATATGATGTTTGTTGCCAGGGCCACCAGGAATAGTGACTGCTAGTGACACCCTTCCTCCACAGCCAGTACAGCCACCAGTGACAGCACCAGAGATGGAAGAAGGTTGGTTGTTGGGTCCATCAGGAACAGCAGTGCCATGTCCTACAGGAAGAGGATTCTTCAGATGAAGAGAGCCAGTGCAGCAGGTCCCAAAGACAGTCAGATGCAGGGTCAAGGCTACAGCTGACTGCCTTCCAGCAGAGAAGGAGCCAGGGCCCTCCTGGGCAGACCCTGGCATTCCTCAAGAGCAGGAGATGGAGTCAGTATGAATTCACCCCACAGAAAGGAGGAGGAGTTCACAGATTCAGCAGAAGTTCAAGCAGCAGGCTGAGTGTGGAGTCTCCTGGAGAACAACACATTCACCTAATTAGCCAGCTGCACTGATTTACAGCTTTACAGGCTTATAGGGCTGGCTCTTTGTGGCAAAGGAGAAGAATCATTACAAGCATCTTCAGCTTTATTACCCATCTTCAGCATCTACCACTATGCCTCACTGGGTATCTGGCCCTAACTGTTCCTGATTCTGCCTTTGCATCTGCCCCGACTGCATCTTGGCAAGACCTCCATCCAGCTTCATTATCCCTGTTTCTGGTGCTGCAGTCATAAACACCTGCTGCTTACTTCTTGGAGCTGACAGTCTAAAGTTGTGTGCTTTCCTTCAAAGTAAAACAGAACAATCTGTTTGAGATGCTTTTCTAAACCAAACGAGCCACAGTGATCTTGCTTTGTCCACCAAAAGGCACTGCTTGAAGCACTGCTTGGTGATATTTTAAATGATGAGGTCTGCTGAGCTTCACAGGTGGGGCATGTGTGAAAAGCCTCACTGACAAAGGATGCTGTATCACATGCCACGTTTTGTGCACATCTCCCTTGATGTCCAGGGAGGAAAAACAGTATTAGGAAAGGGTAAAAACTTTCTTCCAATGCTTCCTTAGCCCTTGCTCCCCTATTCTTTTCCCCTTCAGTTTCATATATATTCGATTTTAAGTCTGTGGTCATGGGCTATCCTTTCTTTTCATAGCACTTAGCTTTATAAGTTATAACAACAATAACAATAATAACCTTTCTTCAAGGATGCTTGAAGAGTTTGATGTGACTTGATGATTATGATATAAGCTGACATGATCTGCATCTTTGAAACTAATGTGTGCATCAGAGCTAGAGTCATCTACAAATATTTTCATTTCCTGTATGCTTAAATGTAGGCAAGTATATTAAAATGCTTTTAAAATGTGTGCTGAAATACATATTTAAATGGGAATTTTCACAGATTCATATATTAAAAACTTAACGTAACAGATGAATGTGAACACTGAATGGACCAGATTTATGTGTGAGCACATGGAAAAGTGGCATCGTAAGGAAATGGATTGATTCCCTTATCGCTACCATTGGTCTGATCCAGTGGACTGCTTCTTGTGTTCTTATGGGGTTTATTTCCTCAAACCTGCGTAGAAGCTGAAATGATGATAGCTAAAATGCTAAACTTAGGAGCTGGGTGACTGGATGCACAACCTGCCGTTCCCAGCGTGCCCCAGCCAGTCATTCTGGGAACTATAAGGATTTTCCTGTCTAAACATGTACAGCATTGTTGTCCAAGTCTCTTTCTTCCCAGTTCCCAACACCACACAGACTTTTTCCTATTAGCATGATGTGTTTCTGTGCTTACTTTCTATTCTTTATCTTATTTCTTTAAAAAAAGAAATGTTTTGCAGATGCAATTATGTCAGTTATAATTATACACACCATACCTCTCAACTTCTGAAAAACAAAATGTTATATTGATTCTTGCCATGCCATGGATGAATGAATATGCAGCCAACAGTTTGCTTAAATGCCAGGGAATGGTCTTATTGTAAGTCAGAGCTTTGATGAATGCTCCTTTAGACAAGCTAAAAAAAATACTTTCCTTCCTGTGACTAGAATAAATATAGCTATTTCTTTTGTTAGGCACTTGAAAATAATAGCAAGAGACAAAATTTTTCAGGAGGGTTCTTTTTCTTGAAGAGTTTTTCAAGGAACTTACATCCAATGTATGTCACCCTCCAAAGCTGACAAAATTAAATGGTATTTCTTAATGTGAATTAAAAAAGTAAAAAAAGTGGCATTCATCATTAGCCTGTTGGAAGTTTTGTTCTTGAGGTACCTTTTGATTGCTTGCTTGACTAGTATATATTATATATTATATTATATACAGGTATGCTGTTGGCTTATCCATTAGTTTTCCAATAATTTCATTCTGTTTACCCCAATGTCTAAACAGTTCCAGATTTTTTTTTTTAAACTTTCTTCTTTTGTTGTTGTTTCCAGTCAGCATTTTGTCATATTACAAGAACCTATTTCTAATGAGTAGGTCAAATCTGTCAAGTGTATTTTTCATGTGCTTTATTTTTGGCAGGTAAGGCTTTCCGTAATATTTGCCGCAGAGCTTTGTTCCCAATTCATCATTTTGCAAATTGCCTGTAAGTCGTTACAAATTTGCAAGCATTGGATTAAATAGATTTCCTCCTTGAACAGCTTAGGGTGTTTTCATAAGGCTCAAACTGAATGGAATGAAATGGAGGTTGCCCTTATCTCAACTTCGGGATAGTGTGGATGGCATTGCGTCTAGTGAAGCAACTTAAAGGAAATGCACTCAAGGAAGTAATGCAGGGAGCCCTTGGGGGGGGGTGTCAGAGTATCCTCACTTTTTTGGAGGGGGCCCTTGGGGAGGTCACTGAATCCCTGGAGCCCAGGTCACTATCCTTTCCCCACCTCCTCTCAAGCGACTTAATTTTGCTGGTTCATGGCTGGCGGCTGCTACTGTGTTGGAGTCCTGAATTCAATGGGTGTTTTCCCCTATCTGGAATGGCCTACCAGGCATGCACCAGTGTTTTCTGTGACACTTTTCCTCATGGTCAGATTCTGCTCCTCAGCAACATGTGGTCAGCTTGCTTTTGCTCCTCCAAAAACTGCCTCCTATTCCCCCTGCCCCCGCATTCACACCACATATTTAGAACATTTTTATTCCACCTTAAACAGGCATCACTTCCCCAAGCTTGTCAAGGATGTATTGAGTGGACTCCAATTCCTCACACAGAGGTACAGTTTCCAGAGTTCCTGGGAAAGAGTGATTGGAAATGTGGATCTGTGAAGTAAATAGGTGTTTTCTAGCAATTCTTAGCCCCAGAATTATTTGAGAGAAATATTGGTTAAAATGGAATAAAAGTATCATAACTGGAGTTTATTAATGGGAATCAATGGGAAAAAAGCCATGGCTTCTGATAGCCTCATGCTCCTCTTATTGCAGTTAGGTTAGTGGATGCATGATTCAGTGTGGATCCAACGAGAACACAATAAAATGTGTATTGGGTATTTTGAGAAACTGGAACCCCTAAACTATGGATTCTGGATTCATGGAGGATTTTCCACACATATGCATACACACAGTCAGTGATTGCAAAGGCCACAGAAAATTAAACCAAAAAATGATTGTCAATCTATATATATATATATTTTTAAGTGCAGGTAATTAGTTCCTGGGTTTTCTTTTCTCCTCTTCCCTCCTTGTCCCTTTCCACTTGTATGCCATGCATTTAGATAGTAAACTTGTGGGCAGGAACAGCTGTATTAATTCCACATAATCCACTCGGGGAGCTTTTTGGCTGGACAGCAGGATATGAATGTAATTTTAAACATTCATTCATTCATAATAAATTTGATAAAAAGAAATAACTTCCAGAAGCCGTTGTTGTTTCACCTCAAAAAGAGGTGCCCTGGTCTTGCATTCATTACTCAACAGAAATTCAAACGAAGTGAAAATGCTCATTGTTAGTGTATAATCATAGGTTGCATAATCTTGGAGACAGGCGTGGCTTTGATGGGGGTGTGGCTTTAAGGCATGGCTCTGCAATTTGCCACTAGACCACTGAATGCACTTGTGAGTCACAGAAACAAAAGTGAGGAAGAAGAATCTCAAGTGCCCAGCATTGTTGTTTATTTTGTTCAGCGAATTTCAGAAAATCACTGCTCCTAAGTCAGAGGCCACTTATTTTAGATGTTTCATGAAGACAATCTTTCAAGTGTTCCTTCTACAACATTATATTACAACCTGCTTTTCCAAAACGTGTTGGGCATAGTAAACATCTCCAATATACGCCAAAATATTCTCCCCTTTCACATTTGTTGGTTCTGATGCATAAACACTTTCTAGTAGGTCTCTAGCCTATTCTTTAATTAAAGATCTTGGATGGTTGGAGCATATCTCAGTATACCTCATAAGCTTTGCATGGAAAAAGTTCTTGGTTTGACTCCTGGTACCCAGTTAGAAAGAACAAGCGATACTGAGAAGTTTGAGATCCTCAAGACTGTGGAAAGCATAAGGATAGATTTTCTGATGCAAAGCAGATTGTTATGATCACTTTTAAACTGGCCTAGATGGACACACGCAGGTGTGGTCAATTGGTTGGAATGCATAAATTACTACCTGATGATATTGTATGGCAGTCTAGATTAGCTAATTCAGGCTGCAGTCATTTCATTCAGGTATGAGCTATTTTAAACTACTTTTTCTCAGTGGTCCTCCTTTTAGGTCTAGCCAGTTAGACAGACAGATGACCGGACAGGCAGTATGGAGATTATGAACTGCACACAGTTACTTAGACAAAGCAAAAACCGTGTGTGATTGATGTCCAGTCCTGACAACACTGAGTTACAGATCTCAGAGAGAAAGCAGGTTCATCAAGTGAGCTTGGGCTGATGACAGTGACCAAGCAACATATAGGCAGGAACTTTGGACTGGAATACAAGAACTATGGGCTGGAACACAAGGGGCAGCTAGAGAAAGGTCTTTCAGTTTTGTGGACAGGTCACAGGGAGAAGAACCGTTCATTCATGTTGGATACATCTTGAACCACAGCAAGCTGTTTAGGAGAGATTTGCTCCTCCTTTGATGTGGCTTGAGCCACACTGGGCTCTTCCAGGAGCATAAAAACATGCTTCATGGAGGCACAGAGTAGTGATGTACAAAGATCTGGAGGAATACTCAGAAATGTCCCACTTGAAACCCCATCTGTGAACATGATCAGATTTTGAGGGAAAAGCTCACATATTCTTAGGAATGTAATCACATTTCCAAATGTATCATTTTTGAAAAATGCATATTGTCATAGTTTAATCAATGGAGAACTGCACTGGGGTATATTCCATACATTAAAATGTACACTTTCCCTTAAAAAAAAGGAAATGCATGTCTGGGATTGAAAATTATGTGAACTGAACACTGAGGTGAAAATGGATAACCTTGAGGAGTTTGAGCATTGCTCATTCTCCCATTGTGAGCACAGAGGGTCACAGTGTAAAAATTGATATATTTTCGTCAAATTCTCCATATATAAATGGTTGGATCATGTGAACACTTATACTGTGACTGGTGCATTGGTTGCCAATTTATTCCTGATACCAGTTTAAAGTGCTGTTTTTCACCTTTACAAGCTTCATCTGTACATAGAGATACAGAGAGAGGTGGGGAGAGGGGAGGGCGGGAGAGAGAGAAAGATTCTATATATTGGAAATGGAATTGCAAATGGTTTTTAAAGGTGGCTCTTATTAAGGAGGAAAACATATGATTCTCGGCAGCTCCAAGCAGTCCGGAGCACAGTTCCTTACTCATATTTTCAGACTAAATTTCTATTTTCCAAGTCTAAACTTTTCTATCTCTCTTCCTTTTGCATGTGTGCTCCCTTTGTAAGTCCGCGGCTTCTCAAGCAAACTAATCTGACTAGAATGAGCACACATGCAATTAATCCCATTATTCTCTACTACTGAATTAAATACAAAAAATGGGTGGGAGCGGTTTCCACTAGCCCTAAAAAGTAGAGCCAATGGTGAGAAATGACATCAGTTGCCATCCAACAGCACCTGGTGGGTCACCTGTTCTGCACCCTGCTTTAGTGTCATCTCATGCTGGCCTTTTCACCCTGCTTCAAGGACACATTTTCCAGATAGCAAGCAACCAATATGGCGCCCACCATCTGCTGGCTGGGGGTGCAAGGTGCCCCAGTGCAAGCCTGAGCATCAGGTGGCAGAAGGTGCCTTCAAGGCACTTGCACTACTCAGGACATTTGAGCATCTGTTCCCTCATTATATTAAATTAAAGCTTGTGTATCAATGCCTCGTCTTCCCTGGCTGGCAAAATATGTTCTAAATGTCACAAATTTCAAGCAGGGATTACATTTGCATGTTGAGCTAAAGCATTCTTTCAGTGCCCAACAAAAAGTGAAATTGTTCAGAGGTCCCAGTGAGTTAAAGGAAAGCTATGAAGGAATAAGCGTTTGAAGAATCAGGTGAAACGAATGGTTTCTCTGTAATGAAGGAGGGTTAATGTGATTAGGAAGAACAGAGGGAAATGTTGAAATGTTGGTGCAGAATCCATTTGTCTTTGAAGTACAGGAGGCTTTAATGTAATACAGGAAGCATGAAAAAAATCTGCTTGAACAAAGAAATGTGCCACACATTTTTAGTTCATTAAAAATTCAGCACAGGTGAAAAAAGAAGCAAAATATTGATAAAAAGAAATCAAGTATTATCAAGAGAAGGAAGGTGCGTAATTGCTGTCTTAAAAAGGGAAAGATGTAAGAGGTGATATGTGGCACATTATAACTCATAACCTAATAACTTATTTAATTTACTAATGCATAGCATTTTTTTCCTATTCAGAAAGCCTTAGCATGATATGACTACCCCTTCCTTATCTGCTGTGGCTCAAGAATGGCTGTAGTGTTGAAAAATAAATCTATTTCTGGCTAGTACTTGACATGGTCCATAAGGCATTTCACCTGCTATGCCTATGACCTTGCACAAGGACAGAATCTACTTCAAATTCTTATTGTTGAAGTCCAAAGAGTGTGATAAGTAACAGTCAATTTTTACTAGATAGACTATCTACAGCTTTCTTTATGAGGCTCAATATGAGTAGCTAAGGTTAATGATTTTACAAAAAGGAAATAAAGTGGAAACACAAACAGAATCCAATTATAGAACTCATTTTAGGATAGGCTCTGGATGCAACAAGGAGGGAAAAAAGAGGCCACTGAGAAGTTTATAACACAAGGTGGCCAGTTCTTCTCAGTGAGAATAATATGCCAACAGATCATCTCCATATATAAGCCTCTTTCTTGAAGTTGCAAATTGATTTGTATGCAGTGAATATGGAAGCATATTTGGGGCAGGGGCAACCAACCAAGGATTCATTGTACCAGATAATGTACTTTTCACTCTTTTGCTCGACTTAAAATCAAATATCCAAACTTTTTGGTCCTGTCAACTTTTTTTTTCCCCTTTCAACAGGAGTATTCCAAAAGAGGCCTCTAGAGAATCTTGAGAGAGAGAACACCTTTCCACTTATTAATATCTTCATGGATCAGAGTGAATCCAACTTCTGTTCCACCTAGAAAATAAGAAGATGGGAACCTTTCACTTCTGGCACCTCAACTGTGGAATGCATTCTGTTTCCATTTGCTCAGTATCTCTCTTGATCATGTTAAATGCCATTTAAAGACAATGCTATTTATGCATGTTTGAATCCCTTGAGTGTATTCATGTTCTGCTTCTGGTTTAAAAAATTTCTTTCTTTTTTCTTAAGAAGTCTACAGAGAATATATTGAGGAATGTAATTGAGGCCCAAATACAGATAAGTGTTAGGATTCATCCATCATATTGTGTTTTTTTCATCCCCACATTATATTTGTAATTTCTAAAAGGAAAATGGTTTGTTTACTTATTATTACATTTATAGGAGCTCAAAGAGGAGGTTTTCCCCCACAACAGCCCTGGAAGTTAGCGACTGGGGTCTAGATTCTAGATCTAATGAATCCTGGCCCAATATTCCTACTATTCACTATAACATGACACCAACTGGATTACTTTAGATAGGAACTTAAAGAAGCAAAATTAATAATGTGTACTTTAAGAAGTTCAAGATGATCATACACAGTCTTCAGGGATCTTATGTGACTGCATGTTTATTAGAGATCTTAAGGGACTGCAGTGTAAGAAATGCTTATCATTTCTACTGACAATACCACACAGTTTCTTACAGGGGTTCCTTCCTTCCTTCTCTTCTTTTTTTGAGATATTGTGGTTCAAGTCAGTAGTAACAATGTGAAATAAAATATAAAATGCAGCAAGAAAACATTGTGTCTTTACAGCACTGCATACCACATAGCTATGCTGTATAATTATACAGCATAACCCGCGATCCTCTTGCTTCAGGCCCAAACAGTTCCCAGTTTGCTCTGTGCTATAATTGCTGCTTGAACGGAACTGTTTGGATACATCTTCATGTAGCAGCCATTTCTGTAAAGTAGATCTCCACAGGGAGGTTGCAACTTCAGCCAGGCTATTGCAAACCCACGCTGGGGGCAGAGGCAGGCAGCTGCCTGGTGGGCCCAGTGACTGGGGAAGAGGAGGGGGAATGGAAGAAGGGTAGGATGAGCTACATAAAGAAGGTCACTTGGGAAGTACCATGAGCCAGCTTACTTCTCATGGCAGAATTATCCCAGTTCTTGGAAGGGACAGTGCTGGCACTGGAGGTAGCCACATAAATGCCTCCTGCACAGTCTTTGCCTTCTTTGCTTACTGAAGCAGTGGGACATGGGAGGAACCACTCTACACCTGCAACCTACAAACATTGGTTAATATGAATATTTTATTTATTTATTTATTTATTTATTTATTTATTTATTTATTTATTTATTAAAACATTTCTATGCCGCCCCTTGCCGTAGCTTCGGGGTGGCTCACAACATAATAAAATACACACTAAATTAAAACAATAACAATTAAAATATATACATTGGAATAAAATAAGCCGCCCTGGCCAAATAAAATTCAATGATATTAACATTTAAAATGCTGCTTAAATAAAAAGGTCTTCGCCTGGCGCCGAAAAACAAATAACAACGGCGCCAGGCGGACCTCTCTGGGGAGCGCATTCCATAACTTAGGTGCCACCGCTGAGAAAGCCCTCCTCCGAGTAACCACCCTCCTAATTTCCTTCACTGAGGGCTCCCGGAGGAGGGCCTCTCCCACTGATCTCAGGGGGCGACTGGGCATATATGGACGTAAGCGCTCCTTCAGGTAACCAGGACCCAAGCCGTTTAGGGCTTTATAGGTCATCACCAACACCTTGAATTGGGCCCGGACTTCAATGGGGAGCCAGTGAAGCTGACGGAGAACTGGAGTCATGTGAACATAACGTCCAGTCCCCGTCAGCAGCCTGGCAGCTCTATTTTGAACCAGTTGAAGTATCTGGACCGTCTTCAAGGGTAGCCCCACGTAGAGCACGTTACAGACGTCAAGACGGGAAGTCACCAGTGCATGAGTCACTGTTGCGAGGCAGTCGTACTCCAGATAGGGGCGCAGCTGATGAATCAGCCGAAGCTGGAGGAAAGCGCTCCTCGCCGCTGCTGTTACCTGAGCTTCGAGTGAAAGCTCCGGGTTCACTCCCAAGCTGCGAACCTTGTCCCTAGGAGGGAGTGCAACCCCGTTCAGGACAAGGTTCAATTCACCTTCTCCGAAGCCTGAACCGCCTACCAACAGGACCTCCGTCTTGTCTGGATTGAGCTTCAGTTTATTGGCCCTCATCCAGCCCATTACCTCGGCCAGGCACCAGTTCAGGACAGCCACTGCCTCACCTGGATTGGTGGAAAACGAGAGGTAGAGCTGGGTCAGCAGTATCATGGTCTGTCTTCCCATGCAATGGAGAGCCAGTGTGGTGTGGTGGTCAGAGTTGGATTGGGGACTCAAAGGATCTGGGTTCTAGTCTCCACTCAACCATGAAGCTCACTCGGTGTTTTTGGGTCAGTCATTCACTCCCATCCTAACCCACCTCATAGGATTGTTGTGATGAGGATAAAATGGAGTGGAGGAGGATTGGAAGAGGACTTGGGTTCCTCACAAGAGAATAGAAGTGCAATAGAATAATAATTCTTGTGATAGAAGTGCAATAAAGTAATAATTAAGAATTGGACCAATTTGAGCCATACTACATGGTGTGGCAGGCAGGATGTTCCACTGTGACAACCTGCACGGATTCCACAAAAAAACCTATTGCCACAGTCATCACAGTGTCAGATTTGCACCACCAGGTGTTTACTGGACAAATATGACACTAGTGATTTACTAGACTGAAGTATAAAATGATCCCTATCTGGTGTAAAAGACCAGACCATGCTATATAAGACCATGCTATTTATCTGTTATACAGAGTCCTATCTGATTATACCAGAGCTTGTGAAAATATTTGGAGCATGTTGCTTCATCTATATACCATCTCCACCAGCAGCTAGTCCATCACATGATTCCACTGAAAGTGCTGCTATCCCCTCTGAAGATCTCCATGACTTGAACTAGGATGCTTAAAGTAGATTTTCCCTCTGTAGCATCTTGGTTTCCTCTCACCTGAGGTAATGGTGGCAGGAACAAGGTTGAACATAGTACTGGCAGCCAGATGCTAGAAGTCCTTTCCTCAGGAGATCAATTAAGACTTCTCTTTGTGCCTTTCAATGGTATTTGTGCAGTAGAATGCCCCTGTGGGACATAGAGGAAAAGTCCACATAAGTAATAGGATTTGTTAAGGACTTGACCTGTTGGATTTTCTATTTTCCAGCTTGACTTGTTGGACTTTCTCTTCTTCTGAAGTCTAAAGCAACAATAGAAAGCCAAACAGAATCTGCACTAGGGATGAAGCGTGTATTTGGCATTCTTGTTTTGCCAGGGTAAAATAGACTCCGATAAAAACATGTCTATAATATCCTGTTAACTGTCAGGTATGACTTCCATTTAGATTTGCTTGATAACCTACTTTTATAAAGCATATATGAGATTACCTTGGTCTCTCTCTCTCTCTCTCTCTCTCTCTCTCTCTCTCTCTCTCTCTCTCTCTCACACACACACACACACACACACACACAGACAGACAGACAGACAGACAGACAGACAGACAGACAACCCGAGAGAGAGAGGGGGGGGGGAAGTACAGAAATATTACCTGACATAGTTTACCTGTTATGCCTCATATTTGAAGAAATAGATGAGTCACATCAATTGCTACATCTGGCTTAATGCTCAGATGAAGCACCTTTGGGGCATTTTTGCAGGCATCACTGGAAAGGAGTTTGTGATTGGATGAAAAAAGCGGGTAGTGCGCATGCACTAGAACGTCTCCATGAGGAAAGGCCTTATTTTAGAGTGAAAGAATGAAAGCAACTGGTTTCCTGACATTTTAGAGAGCAGGAGATAATCACAGTACTGAATTTAAAGTGGAGGCAAATCTTGCAGCTTTAAGACATTTCTTGGTACCTCCTACCGCCACCTTTTATGATGGTCAGCTCACCTGACCCTGCAATAAGTAGATTTCACTCTGCAGCAAAAGTGCCCCCTTGGGATCCCGTGAAGGTGTGCGTATACTAGTGCTGAGGTGGTCAGCCCACCTGTGCATCATATGTCTTTGTTCAGCCTGACATCTCCATGTTCATTGTAAATTAATGCCACAGCCTTGGTCTGTGGCTTTGTTGGAGCTGAAAACATGATGCTGCCTGCAAGAATTCTGTTCCTTTTTTGCAAACTGGGATATGGCCGAGGATGTAGGACATCAACAGGACAGCTGCAGAAACTGCCCAAATATTTTATCTAAGCTCCACAGTGTAGGCAGATTGGACTTTGTAAAAGAGAAGCACCAGATTTTGGTCCCCTAATGGGATTTAGAAGTTATTTTCTAGGCTGATGCAACAGCGGTGGGACAGACTCAGAAGGGTAACAGCTCCCCTTTGGTCCCCATGTGTTGCACTGGAAACATTAAGCCAAAATACACCAGTGGATTGTATCTGCTTGTTGGATTCTTCCTTTAACATCCAAAGCAGCCCTGAGATTTTTGCCTACTTTCAGCCTAAGTTCATTACTGAAGTGCCAATTATTCTTTAGTGACAGTGTTTCATAACATTTCAGAGAGGCTGGGCATAGATGGAGCATTTTCAAATGGAATGGGCCATTTATTCATTTATTTAATTTTATACTGCCCAGTAGCTGAGGCTTTCTGGGTGGTTAACAATAGATGTTCACATATATATGACAATCATCTGAGTGGGATGGTGTGAACTGGTGTCTTGCAACAGCAGGGCATTGGAGCCAGTGGCCTTCTTGGCACCTTCCAACTCTACTATTCTAGGATATATCAAAGATACATGAACTAACAGTAGACTAATGTTGAAAATATCTCAGTGCTAAACATATAGACAAATACACGTTAAAGCCCCTGCTGTGGGGTTTTGATCAGTTTAGCTTCCTGATGTATCAGTATGCGTTAAGTTGAAGGTATGAAAATACAATTCCTCTTCCTGTAAGGGAAAGAACTCCTGATTCTTGAGTTTGTGCATATGGCTATTGCCAACTCCTATTGTCCATCTCCTCTGCCAGAACGGAAACCAAGTAAACCACTGTTCTCACCTCCATCTTTGAAGAAGGTTGACAATTGCAAATGAAATGGTCCAGTGTTTTTATTGCTAGCATGCTGGATGAATGCATTGGTGCCAGAAAGATATAGGCAACTCTTCTAAAACTGGTGTGTGTGCCTCATTATTTGAATATTATTTTATTCATTGTTAGAAATACTCCCCTCCCCAACACACATACTGGATATATTTCCCCCTTGTAGTACAAAACCTTACATGTACTAGGTTATCTTGCCTCTTTTAATGGCACAAACCAGGGTGCATTTTCATAACAACACTATCCCCTTCATCACCTTTATATGGTTATCAAACTAGTAATGGAAGACTGAGGCTATGGACACCACAGTGGTATGAGGGAAATCCATGCTGCAAATGTTATTTATATTTGTACACAGTCTAGGTATGGGTAGCTGTGAATTAACATGCTGTTAAGGGTTAAAGCTACAAATTGGAGCACAACCTCATCAATATTTGAAAGATGGCCTGATTTGAAGGATAAAAAGTGTTCAGAACAGGCTAGCCATGATAGGAATAGCATTGCACTGCAGTTTATCAAGAGGGGCACTTTTTATTTTTAATGAAAAGGACTCCAGCAGCTTACTCAAGAGCACATTCTTTCTTAAGTGAGTCTTACTTCCATTTTCTTCATTTTGTCTTCCAAGCATCCAGTTAGCACTGACATCGAAGGAACCTCTGCTGGCCCCCTGACATCTGGAAAACGGATGTCCCCTTGGCACTGACTGAAATTACGCATGCAGATTGACTGCAGACAATGCACCGTGGCAACCTGAAGCGTGAGGATGGGACACATGCTGCATCACAGACGAAGCTATGGTGATGAATGGAACCGTCGCCAGTTTTCAATAGAGATGCCTCAACTTCATCCCACTGGCACTGGAAGTCACACTTGGCCATAGGCAGTCTCGGTTCTGCTGCTAAGGTACAGCCTTGTTTTGCTTGAAATCTTCCAAATAGATTGAGCCTCCATATAACATTTAATATTCTGAAATAACTAAAGGAAAATGGCCTTGGTAGCCCAATTGGAAATATTTCATCGTCTGTTTCTCCACTTCAGTCATATTAAATAAAGCTTACTTCAAATAACAGTGCAACAGAAGAGTGGGTGATAAGACTGCATAGGCCATAAATGTAGAAGGGTTCCTTCAGAACTGAGAAGAATAAGCTGTGTTCCTGCTGGGAGCATACACAGTGTCTAATATTTTTCCTGGATACAAATGTGTAAGAATTCCTTTGTGTGGGAGAGATGAAAACCTCACAGGTTTTTTTCTGGCGTGGTCGTCCAGAGTTTTTTCCATTCCCTACTTAGGCCGCTCAGTGCTGAGAATGGGTATGTAGGTTTCCAGTTTTTTCATGGTGGCAATTTGCAGGAGAGAAAAGGATTGGCACAAATTGTAATATTTTTAAAAATCATGTCTTTTGCAAGTACCACATGTGCAGTTCTGGCAGCCCAAAAGTCTTGCTTGTATCAATGTACAGTAGATACCAGTCATGCACACTGACCCTGAAAGACTATAAAAGCATTTTCTTCTTATTATTCGTTGGCTCTTTGGACAGCTCTCAAATTTTGAACTATGTCCCATCCCCTTTGTGGTAAGATCCTCCAGTATTTTTGTTGGGACATGACAATTCTTGATGTCCTTAACCTTTTCAACTGTTCCCTGAGAATTTAGATGCTCAGGAAAGTAAGAAAGGTACAATTCACCTATTTACAGAGACACAGAGTTTTGATAGCTGTCAAATCAGGGGCTTCCCCTTAAAATAGGATTTCTGACAGGGATATCTGAAGCCCTACAACATGCATACCTAGCCTGGCTGTCCCAAGCATAAGCGACTGACTACTTCCAAGCCCTCTTGAGCAGTTCTGGGCTAGAGGGGAAAGGCCAAACGGTCCTGCAAACAGTGACCATTTTGCTGGGAGAGAGACAACCAACCATTCCAGCTAAGTGCCTTTCTCTCTGTAAGCCTCCAGATCTGTTGTAGTAGTCTTCGTCATCTTTGTCATCGTCTTTATTGTCTTTTTTGTCGTCTTCTTCATCATCATCTTCCTTCTTTTCAGTGTTAGATCAAAATGTGTGTGTGGGAAGAAGAATTCAGGATGCTTTTAAAAACATGATTTTAAGGGTGAGCATGATATTTATAAGAGTTATTTGTGGGGAGGGTCTTTTCATTGATTGTTGCATTTATTACCATTACTTGCTTTTAAACTTTTACATGTATTACATTAGTTTTTACCTGTGCATTTTATAAACTACTTTTAATATATAATAATATAGCAATAAACAATTCCCAAGCACATTCATTCATCAGGGTGGATGAATCTGTCAATCTTGGTTTTAATGAGATCGATTTTTTTAGGTCAAGCTCCTTCCATCCTGGATTTTTCTATAAAAGTGATTTAAATAAAAGTACATAAATTTATATATTGTACATTCATTTGTGGATTTGTGCATACATTTTCCCTATTGCGTGTATTTTTGTGTACATTTTTAAACATTGTGTACATGTTTTAAAATCCTTTGCATTGCTGAATGGTAGTCTTTCACTCACAGTTTTTCAGGATTAGAAACCATGTCCAGGTTCCCCTTAATTTGTACACTTTTGATGCTGTTCTCCCAAGCAGTGGGTTAAACTGCTGAGCTGCTGGAGTGGTTGATCAAAAAGTTGGCAGTTCAAATCCGTAGATGGGGTGAGCTCCCACGCTTCGTCCCAGCTCCTGCCAACCTTGTAGTTTGGAAGCATGCAAATGCAAGTAGATAAAAAGGTGCCACTTCGGTGGGCAGGTAACTGCATTCTGTGCACTTTGGTGTTTAGTCATGCCGGCCACATGACCACGGAGACTGTCTGCAGATGAACGCTGGCTCCCTCAGCTAGGAAGCGGAGATGAGCACCACCCCCTACAGTCAGGCATGACTGGACTTTAATGTCATGGGGAAACCTTTATCTTTACCTTTTTATGCTACAATGGAATGGTCACAAAAGTGAAACTTTCACAACACAAGTCCACCTCAGAGCTTAAGCAAATTCATTTAAAAATACTTGATCGACTGCATTCCTTAGCCATCCCAATTCATTCATCCATTCCTTCTAAGCATTCTTACCCTGCTGTTCAGCCAAACAGTCTTCTAGAGTTGTTTGCATACATCAATAAAAATGAGACAGTATCTGCCTACAGACTTATACTCTAAAGACATGGTGCAAAAGGAGAAAGTGGTATATTTTAAGGGTTCTTAAAAGCAGAAGTTCATCTCAGCAAACTTTTCTTTGACCTAACATAGTTTTACACTCTTGGGTTGTAAATGTGTTGCACAGGAGATATATCATAACTAATGGTGAGTTGACACATGTTCATTTCCCAGTGACTGAAATGTCAAAAGATGACTTACCATTCTGAACGATTCAGCGCTCCCGGTAGACCTTACATAGCTCCCTCCTCAAATGCAGTGCGCTTTGGTGAAAGCACCTCATGCATTCAGCTGCCAAAAGCAGCTATTGCCAGTGTGGACATTTGCAAAGTATACCTCAATCAATGGATGGACTAACCCTCTGAACAACAAAGCCTGTCTTCCAACCTAGCAAGCTATTGAGATGACTAAATTCATGTGAAATGTGCTATGCGTAATATGAATTCGGAGCATGGAACTGAAATACGAAGGCTGTGTCATAAAGCCATGGGACTGCCATGAAAAGCAGCATTCCCCTTATTCCCTCCAAGGTGAGTACAGGGGTTGAAAAACCTGGACTGTCGTTGCCACTTTGCAGAATGCATCAGATTGGGGTCTCCTCTCTCCCCCTTTTCTCTTAGCAAGTTTTCTGCAAAGACAGGTAGAAGGGTATGAATCAGTTTCCTTTCACAAGGCAGCTTAAAGGAGCCAGTTCACAAGAAGAGCCACTTCCTTCCCTGGTGGATCCCACTACAAATTGCAGGGAGGAGGCCCTGCTCCCAAGTGCCAAGAGGAGAAAGCGTGCAGCAGACCACTGCATTTCCGGTTGTGATTTGCCATAGGATCCACTTGCTCTTCTGCTGGCAAAGCTGTTGCTAACCAAGTTTGGGCGGAGACAGAAAATACGCTGAATGAAAGGCAATTATTTCATCTCTTATGCTCCTTTTTCTTTTTTGTTAATTCCAAGATATAATTCTCTCCTCCTCTCACCAATACACCTTTTCCCTTCATTTCTTTCTCCTTACATTTTACTCTTGTCAGCGATTTTAAGAAATAAGTATTTTAAAAATCTTTTTAAAAGAATCATATACAGGGTTCAATAAAATATAAAAGTGGATGATATCATCTGAATGCATTTCCAGCGAACTACAGATGAGTTTATAGTAGTCCGGTAAACTACACTGACAATTTTTATTATACCAAATTCTTTCTTTCAATTTTGCTCATTTCTATGAGGTATCAGAGTCCAGACAAGAAGCTTGGATGAGTTCCATTTCCTTTCCAGGTTAATTCTGATCAATAGATGCCCACTAGCACATAATATACAGATTGAATATAGTCCTGTAAGTAACCTGGCAGGATTACAAAAGGATCTATTGTTACCAAAAGTCCAGCAATAATTCTATCTATTAATGAAACCAACAAAGTATATTAGCCATCTTCAGTGGCAAAAAATATGAATAAAAACTCCGCTCAATTTTCTTCTATTAGAGATGCAACATGGCGTATTTGAACCAGAGAGCACAAGCTATCACAATAGAGGGTTTTACAAATAAAAATAATTATATTTGGGACACATGTCAATTGACTTTGAAATCTCCAAAACAGTACAGTCACTCCTCTCTCAAGTCTTTGGATCAAGAGGAGGCCAGCCAGATCTGTGGTCCTGATCGAAGTGCTACCAGTGCAGACCTCGCAGTTGCACAATCCCACAATCTCAGAGGGATTAGACAGGCTTCCACTAAAGAGAATTGCCAAGCAGTTGCTAATTGCACCAGCTTTATGTTTGGCAATAGAAAAGGAAGGGACTGAACTAGTCCCTGAAGGGAGGTCTCTCCCTGCCCAACAAACAGAGTTGTGGGAACCAAGGAATAATCTCAGTTCTAGCCAGTCCACCAAGATTTAAGATAATTTGAAGATGTGGATATGTGCGCCAAAATTAATGTTACCATTTTGTTACAAACATTTCAGGACAGCATTTGTAAGGACATCCCGAAACAATGCAGCTAAATATATTGCAATCTGAGTTGACAGGATTGAGTAATGGATATTTTCCCCCTCTGGGGAAGGCAGATGAGAAACAATTCAGATTGCATATTCTATGGTATGACCCTCGATTGCTTATATATGTGTGACATCCCATTTTTTAAAGCAATCATTAAACCTAAGTAGTGTCAGAGACTAAATTCATTTCCCATTATCCCTACAATTTTGAACCTTTATCTCTCTGATTATTCTCCTCTGTTCCACCCACCTTTCAATTTCATCTGTGCCATTAAACCAACTCTCATCATTTCATCTCCCACAATCCTTTCTTCATTTCTAAATTTTGTCCTTTCCTCCCTTCATACATCCACATATCAAGATGATCTCTATTACTGTTAATTAGTGTGTCCTGCTCTTTTTCATGCTTCTCCTCCCTCCCCCATAATGAAAAGTTAGACCCTAATGGCGTTTTTGTCCTTTCATCATTTTCATCCAGTCCATTGGTGAAGAATGCCAGTTATTATTCTATGGGCATTTGACCACTGGAATACAACTACATTGCAAATTATAAGGTGCTGCTTCGCAGGGTGAAAATGCTCAGGGGAATGTATAAATGAAAATGGCTAGTGCTCAAGGACGCTTAAATGGAATCGCAAATATATGAATTTTAGCTTACTTTTAAATTCCAACACATATTGAAAATTAGAGTTAATAGCAGGAAGCCAGTTCATAGCTGATGGGCACAGTACCCAGCTCCTGCTGTTTCGAGTGCTACAAAATTATATTCAGGACATATTAGATAGGCAGTCAGATCAAAGCATTGTTGTCTGTAGCACCACAGAAAAAAAAGAACCATAAGAAAATGTGATGGGTCTACTTCATTAAGTGGCATGGCATGATTTCAGGAGCCATCCTAAAGATGAAGCCTTTCCTTACTCACCAAAATCTTCACCATTCAGTATGTTCATTAATGGTAGGAAAAACAAACAAACAATACCCAGAATTATACTTTATCCACATTTTCTTTCTCCAGCACAGAAAGACACAAGAACTTGGAGGTGACAAGATGACAAGAATCTGCCAGAAATATTTCAGATTTCCCTAGGAAATAGCATCCTCCAGTTTGTAAGTGCCATGTTTCCCATGCTTCTTCTTAAAGGAACAAGCATTTTCTATTGCATATATGAAGAAATCCATGAATGTAGGTAACTTCTTGTTAAAGATGAGCCACAACAGAATTCTGCAAAGGCCCAACCCAAGAGGTACAGCTGTGCCCCACTTATAAAGGACCATCTTGTACCTGCCTGCCATACAGCTGTTGAAGATAAGGAGCCTAAGTGGTGGCAACCATAATTCAGCACCATAGAGAAGTCTGGAATGCGACGCCAGTCACACCCTTTTGCAGCAAAGCAGTCAAAGCTTTCTGTCTTGATGGATCAATCTGAATCTGAATTCTTTAAAATTCAATGTCTTTCCTTGGTGTTTATAAAGAAATGAGGAAACTTTCGTGTAACTTCTCAAAAAACAACAACAACAACAACAACAACAACAACAACGTCCTCAGCCATCCCTTTCCCAAATCTCAACATTTCCTCTTAAAGATGCAATGAGATCTAAATGAGAAGCCCAGTTGTGTGAGCTGCAGCTTTCATGGGCATGAGAAGACAGGTGGCCTCAGCCAGCCATGGAATCATGCCCAGTACAGCCACTGGCACTGTTCTGTCCCCCTATGTCCTTGGTGGTGAGAAATGCTTCCCAGATCAATAATAGCCAGAGCTGACCAAAGACCTTTCCTGACTCTGCAAGAACTTCACATGCAGGCTCAGGCCAAGGGGAAGTGCCTTCTGCTAGTGCGTTGGTGCACAGGTCTGCAGCCAGAAGGCCCTGGGCTCAGTCCCTGGCTTTGTGCCACTTGGGGAAGCGCTGAGCCTGTCTTTAGACCAAGCCACTGATTTGCAATCGCTGCAGCAAAAGGTGATGCACAGGCTCAGACACTGGGGTGATGTGTATTGCTGATTTTGGTTTCCCTGCTGAATCCAAACTTTCTTCGGAAGCTAACTTTGGCTATGAGGCATACCCACCCACCATCTAAGCGTATTCAAAAGGCTACTGGACTGTACATATGCTTAAATAATGCTTTTTGTACCTGATGCATTAGTGTTCAGTCAATAGGTTACCATGAGAGCTTTTCAGAGGGAAGAAAATTACCACCTAGAAATTTCAATAATACTACTACCGCACTAAATTGGAAAGTCTACCTCAAATTAACAGAAACATGCTGCCCTGGAAGACAGCGTGGCAGTTTTTGACAGGTTTTCTCACATCAGCACAAAGATTTGAAACAGAAAAGGATTAGAATGGCTCAGTAGATTTAAACGATACAGTGTTATATATTATTAGTACAAGAAAATTCTGCAGTGAAGTAATTGTCTGAATGAAGCAGACCAAAACAGGGACATATTATTTTGTTCTGTAATTGTCAGACTCAGTGGGATGGGTTTAGGAAGAGAAAAGTAATCTGAAAGGCTCTGGCTTTGAATATTCACCTTCCTACTCTTTAGTGGAATAGAATTCAAGTATTCATTTTGAAGCTTTTATTAGCTGCTTGGGAAGAAAGAAAACATTTTCAAAAGGCCCTGCATGAGGCACGTCTGTAATCTACAAATCATCATTGACATAATGCAGCATTTTTTCAAGCATAGGTTATGGGGGTGTGGGGGGAGTGTCTGTGTTGGGCTGATGGGACACAGATTCTGACCACATGAATGTCTGGAAGACTTTCCATCTCAGGAAGGGTCCAGTCTAGGAGGGTTTTTTTTTTTTTTAAAGATGACAGTACAGTCTAACACTTGCTCTGGTAGGAGAAGAAACCAACAGTTGATTCACTACCATTGCATGGTACATGACCAGGTATACTGCCCTCAAGCAATCAAGGCAAGGGTCACCATGAAATCCTTCTCTCATTTCAATTTCATTTGTGGGCTGTTAGATTTTCCAGGGCTAACAAACATATATGAACTTCAGCTGTTAAGAAGTCTCAGGCTCCATCTCTGGACAGGGAGGATATGAGCTGAGTGCCCAACACACCAGAACTAGTCCCAAGCTGTCATCTCCCACAATGTTCCTGTTTGCACATGAATCTACTTGCTGGCGATCCATTTTCTCCTACGACAGCTGTGAATAACTAGCAGGCATATATACACGGGAGCAGCTTCTAGGAATTGCTATCAGACTTTTGGAAACCTGTCCCTCAGCCAGTGGCCATGCTTGAGTGGGCTTTTCTGCTCTGCCCTCCTTTGCCTGACCCAAGGAGATACTCTGGAAATACCTCCTTTCATGGAGGCCTCCCTCAGCCGCCTGGTTGGCTGGCTGGTGTTCTTCACTGATAAGCAGATGTTTCTGCCAAGGCTGGAGCACCTGGCTGAGACGAATTAGCCCTCCACTGCCCTCCCTGCTCTTCCCTGCTCACCAGACTGTAGGAGGCCAGGTAGAACTTCATTGTTGGCCCACTGGGCCAATTAGGTCTGGCTAGGCCGGACACTACCCCTTCTTCTTTGAATCTGAATCCATGTCCTAGGTGGAAGCTCCACTTACACTGAGGCAAGGTCCCACCCCAAGTTGACTAGATGGGACGTTCTGTCCTATGAAAGAATAAAAATACACCAGGTAAGACAAATGCTGCTTGGGGAATGCTGCTCATGGATAAGATCCAGTGTGGCACAGTGGTTAGAAGATCAGGTTGGGGCTCAAGAGATATGGCTTCTACTCAAGTCTGAAGCTCACTGGGTGACTTTGGGCTCGTCACTGCCTCCCTGCCAAACCTACCTCATAAGGTTGTTGTAAGGATAATTGGAGAGGAGAAGGCTCTTATAAGCTATCCTGTGTTTCTCACAAGAGGAAGAAAGGTGGGGCGTAATATTTAGGCAAATAATAACAGTAGAATAATCTCTGGGCAATCAGCCCACCATATCATTTCATTCTTCAGCAAAGGGAAAAAATGGCCCTGGCTACAGCCTGCATCCTTACTCCACAAATGGCAATAGATGAAGTAAAATCCAGGTAGGGTAGCACCCTCGTGCTCACTCAAGTGTGCGAATCAGGATCACAGGAACCTTGTGGGACGTCCTTGGCTGCTGTACATGCCTGGAGCCAAAAGCAATGGGGATCTCTGTGTGACGCCATTGAATGGATTGTGGAGAAAGGCTTTCACTGAGTCCAAAGAGTTGTCCTCACACAGGCTGGCAAAGATAGGTCAATGGGCTTATATCTTGGACTGGTTCTTTGCTGACTTGTTTGAAGAGGAACTAAAGAGCCTCTTGATGCGGGTGAAGGAGGAGAGTTCAAAAGTTGGCTTGAAACTCAACATTAAGAAATCTAAGATCATGGCATCCGGTCCTCTCACTTCCTGGCAAATTGATGGGGAAGAAATGGAGGTAGTGACAGATTTTATTTTCCTGGGCTCCAAGATCACTGCGGACGGGGACTGCAGCCAAGAAATTAAAAGACACTTGCTCCTGGGGAGGAAAGCTATGACAAATCTAGACCGCATACTAAAAAGCAGGGACATCACCCTGCCAACAAAAGTGTGTATAATGAAGGCTATGGTTTTCCCAGTTGCAATGTATGGCTGTGAAAGCTGGACCATAAGGAAGGCTGAGCACCGAAGAATTGAGGCCTTTGAATTGTGGTGCTGGAGGAGACTCCTGTGAGTCCCTTGGACTGCAAGGTGATCAAACTGGTCAGTCCTAGAGGAGATCAACCATGACTGCTCTTTAGAAGGCCAGATACTGAAGATGAAACTCAATACTTTGGCCACCTAAAGAGAAGGAAGGACTCCCTGGAGAAGAGCCTAATGCTGGGAACAATAGATGGCAGATGAAGAAGGGGATGGCAGAGGATGAGGTGGCTGGATGGAGTCACTGAAACAGTTGGCGTGAACTTAAGTGGACTCCAAGGGATGGTGGAGGAGAGGAAGGCCTGAAGGAATGTTGTCCATGGGGTCGCGATGGGTTGGACACGACTTCACAACTAACAACAACAACAACAACATGAAATAGAAAGCAAAGTGTGCCTCACCAGGTCTGGAACCCAGAATCCCATTTCCTCCAGCCATGAAAGTTCTTTCCAGCTATGATGCCTCCCAGTTGACGATCTCCCTGCTCTCGCTGCTACATTGGTTACTGGAGGGTAATGTTCTGCTGTCCCTTTTTGTCTTTTCTGACAGACTAGGCTAGAGGGTGTGAGGCATGAGAAGGATGCAACTTTCCAGCTGGATTTAATACCCATGAGCTCCCAGTTTCTGTCTCTCTGTGCATTTCTTAGCTCCTTTAAGGAATTTTGAGAAACTCCAGAGTTTCTTAACCAAGACGAGAAGTAGGGGTCTAGGGACATGTCCACCCTCCCCAGGAAAAGCTTGTAAGGGCAGCATGTGCCATGATTCTGCCCAGGCACACAGTTGCTTTCCCCTGAAATTTGTAGCACCAGGCCAGAATCAGCATGAGCCCCTCCACTGTACCTCTTTGCTTCCAAAATTTCTTTTGCTACAAGTCACAAGAAACAATGATTCCAAGTGACCCTGCCTGCTGCTGGCCTTCTTTGGGGCCATAACATATACAAACACAAATGCAAAATTCTAGCTCAATAATTTCTTTCTCATAGAATTTATCCATTGAGGCTATGTATTTGGCAAAATGCAAAAGAAGCATGCAATTTATCCAAAGTGACAGCTCCCACCATGAATAATACTGCAGATGCAAAGCAGGGTCATCATGTTTTAAAGCCACAAAGACATCTTTATAGACACGCTAGAGTTTGGTGCTCCTGGCTGTTAGCAAGTTAAACTGCTCTTTGGTCCCAGCCTGTGAGGAAGACTTATTGGTTTGAACTCAATATAAGAAACAGGCAGTATATGCAGAAGCTCTATTGATTATTACTATATGTGGCACATGCTTATTTATTTCTTTGACATAAACAACATTTAGGCAATGCTATAAGGATATAAATAGGGTACACTCAAGAACATCTATTATTTCCAATAGTTTAGGTATGGATTATAGAAAACCAGGGAGGGCTACACTGTGCAGAATTCATATGCATAGTTATTACTGACTGCAAACAGGCATCTCATTTTATTTACTAGCTTTTTATTCCACCCAATTCTCAGGGCAGCTTACAACTATAAACTCAAACAACAACAAATTAACAAAATACAGCAATAAACTAGCAACAGTATAAAATATTTAATATTAAAGGCATTTTTAAAAAACATTGATGAAATCGCAGTAGCATTAATGTTCAAGCAACAGATTATAGATTCAAAGCTAGTTTAAAGAGAAAGGTCTTAATCTGGTGCCTAAATGCAGACAATGAACCTCTGTGGGAAGGACAGGAGGACATTACAGAAACCCTAAAGTACAGGTGTAGGGGGAGTTTCCTTTTAATGGGCACTGAGGGTAACATTATATCTACAGATATTCCTTGGTTGACAATGTCTATAAGGAGGAAGCTGGGGGTCAACTGTGTGCCCATGTATTTACCTGAAATTCAGGGTGAGATTGCTCAGAATAAGAACATCTGCTTTGGACATCTCTTCATTCCTTCTATCCCAAGCAGGGGCCAGTTTCCTGGTCATACTTCTGGAAAAGTATTGGCTCAAAGCATCATAGATGGCCACTGTTTTCATTGTTTTACCTCAGCACATTCCATTATGAAGAGGAACCAGGATTATGACCATCCCCAGTGCAGAGGAACTCTGAGGAAAGATCTCTGGAAGCCAAGTGACTAGGAAGTCCACAGCCAGTGGCTTCTATCCTGCACAATATCACTGCAGATTATTATGTCCTGTTAATAATGGTTTCTTAACTTGTCCCAAAATGGACTTTACATGTTTCAGAGAAACATTCCATCTTGCTTAGCTGTATCTATATACTATTTCCTAGCATAATATCACACATAGCCTAACATAGATCTTCCACAAATCTATCAACTTGACAATAATTGAGATTGTACAATGGTATATCCAAATTACTGCGGTGTTCGTAAGTTTGTGGAGGCTCTATGGCACATGGTACATTATCCTGGAAAGGAGTAGATACAATGGATATAGTCAAACAAGGTGGAATTTGGAATCGTGGAAAAAAGAAGGCTCACTGAAGTAGGATGAACATAGTTACTTTGGGATGTGACCACACTTCAAACGACTGAGGCTGCTTGTATTGTCACATCTGATATGCACCGGACTGGAGTCTTCTTTTGTGCACAGATTAGGATGTGAATACCTGTAACTGTTGCACATGATAAAAAGTGGGCAGGTGCATTATTTCAATAGAATGCTAGATCTAGCAGAGTTCTCCTTTGTGCTACTCAATTCGCACAGTTCCATCTGTCTCAGCCTTTTTTAAAAACTCTATCAGGCATTACCCCAATTTCATTGGTAAACCATAAATCTGACAAACAAACCTTGATCCCTAGATTTGGTAATTTAAAGAAAAGTTTGTAAACTCTGTTATTACAAAACCACTCCAGTTTTTAACTTGGAACAAATCTTCATAGCCACATCAGAAACTCTGTGAGATACAGTTTTTACAACAGAAATGCTGAAAGGCTGAATTGTTAATGGACACCAAGATAGTGAAGATGCTCTTGACTTTAAATAAATATGTCACAAAATATGATTGACTGCATTATTTTGTTCATCTGCAATGTTCTGCTTTATATGGAGCAAATGTATTGATCAACAAAGAGCTTCACTTTTTTTTTGTTCCTTAGAAAATGCTTTTTTCCTATACTATATGCCCACTTATAAGAAATTCCTAAGAATATACTAAAGTGCAAGATAATTTTACTCACTGCAGAAGAGAAAAGAGGAAACAGGAGTTCCAAGTAGTTAATGGTGTATTGTGAGGAAAAAACAAAAACAACTTCTGAAAGAACTTCTGGCATTTAATGGGACTTTATTTTGTCATATGTAATGGGCAGGGGATCTGAAATCTTCAAACAACTCTGTTCATGCTGTATAGAAAAACAATTTTTGGAATACAAGCTTCTGTCCCAGTGAAGCTTGGAGAAAGGTTTTTGCTGTGTTTGGATCAGTGAATTTGTTTTTGGGTGGCTGTAATACCTATCCCACCTTCTTGGGCCCTCTCTCTCTCCATCCCTGTGTCTTACCACTGGCTGCTGTTCGCCTCACCCCACCCCATGGCCAGCAATAAAGATAGTACCAGTATCATTTTATTTTATTTATTTTATTTATTTATTTTTCAATTTATATCCTGCCTTATTCCTACAAAGGGCTCAAGGCAGCTTACATCATTCTCCTCCTCCATCTTATCCCCACAACAACAACCCTGTGAGGTAGGTTGGGCTGAGAGTCTGTGACTGGCCCAGAGTCACCCATTTGGCTCCATGGCTGAGTGGGGACTCGAACCCGGATCGTCTGAGTCCCAGTCCCACGCTCTTTTTATTTTATTTATTTATTTATTAAAACATTTTTATGCCGCCCCATTCGCCGAAGCCTCGGGGTGGCTTACAACAAAAAATTAAAATAACATTTTAAAATATATACAATAAAATACAAATATATAATATAAAACATACAATATAAAAAAAGCCGCCCTGGCCAAATAAAATTCCACTACACCACACTGGCTCTTAACCACTACACCACAATCATGGGTATGGCATATAGAAAGCAGCAGCAGTAGCGGCAGCTCCTCTCTGGGCATTTGGAAAATAAAGATAAAGCAAGCAGTGCAAACTTTGGAATGATGTACCACCACCCCAGACACCAGCTGAGATGAAACCTGGCAATCTTTCCAAGGGTGGGTCTGACCTGTAGAAAATGAAGGCCTCTTTGGTGCATCTCCTGCACTTGCACTTGGTCAAAGGATTTATAGAACTGGCTTACAGCATCCTCCAGGTCACCCTTGTGATTCTCTAGAAAAGCAGTAGAGCTGAGAGGGTGACATTGACAGCAGCGGTCATTGGGTTGCAAACAGTATTCTTGCTTGCAACAGAGTTGAAAGCCTGCACTTGGCACAGAGAGATACACTAACATTCCCAGATTGTCTGTCTTGGATGTAGCAGAAGGGACAGAGCCAACTCAAGAAGGGAAAGTGGGGTTGGATGTGACTCAAGTAACTCACAACAGACCCAACCAAAACATCAGCTGCAAATGCATGTGGAGTAATCTGACCAGTTAAACGCAGACCCAACGCAGTTACATTATTTACTCCAGCAACAGACCTGCAAACTTAGCTTGAAAAGGAAAAACCAAAAAAGAAAAAAAAGGGGAAAAAAAGAAAAAGAAAAACAAAGTAACCAAACAAAAAAGAAGACATAAAAAGGATTTTTTTTTGTTCAGAAATAAAATCCTTCCCAGAATAGCCCCAGTATATTACTTTTGTCTTCTAAAAGACCTTGAATTTGAAGGATTTTTATTCAAATTTTGAAAATCATGAAGTGGTTTTTAAGCTTTGTTAATGAAGTAAAATACATCCTTCATACCAAACAATGCACTTTTCCTTGTTCAAAGATGTATGGTGACTTTTCTAAATGCTACACAAAACTCCAGAGGTCAAATTGGCAGAAAACTGCCACAGCAATGTTGGCTTTGGAAGACAGATATTCTAGTCCCCAGATCCTTGTTAAAGTTACATTGGGCAAAATGCTTTGCCGGTATAAATCCATTTACTTTGGTAAAGTTATACCATCGGGGAATTCAGTCCACTTAGAACAACATTTATATCTGTGTGTCCAGTGCCAGTACATTCTGGATGACCATAGGCCATTTTGAAAATTGTGGGAAATAACTTAGAATAAAATTACTTTATGGATTTGCTTTCCTTGCGAGTGTAAATGCTAACATCTCACCAGGCTCAGCTGTTACATTGCAGTAAGTGATGCTGCAGGCCACTGTTATTTTTTTTTAAAAGCATTTTAAAAATCCACCCCACATAAAGCATGCAACCATTTGCCCAATAGTTTCCTTTGTGGGAACATGAGTTCCCCATTGCTTATTTCAGCACCAGAACTAGACTTTACCTGAAAACACTTGAGCTGCTAGCAAAAAATGGTAGGCCTGTATCTCATTTCTTTTCTTTTCCTATCATGATGCTGCACAGTTTCTCTTCCCAATAAAACTGGCCACCATGAGAGGGTAAGAAAACAATGTGACAAGTGTTGTATGACTCTAACTGCCCTGAGGGCAGTAAATATATCTCATTATTGAATTAACATGGCTGGGTGGGACATTCTCCTGCAGAGACTTGGCGGCCAGGTGTCCTTGACAGACTACCATCCTCTGTTTCAAGAGCTGTCCTGTGTGATTCCAGAGAACATAAGCCATAAACCGTAAGAAACGCTGGAAGGAAGCAGCTAAACAGCAAACTAAACAGTCCAGTGCTCGGGACACCAGGTCACAGTATTCCACACTCTGGTGAGACGCAGCATATTTCTATTTAAACTAGCACCGCTATTCCTACATTTGCACCTTTAAGCAATGTATTTGCATAATATTTGTTTATTTATTTATTTCATCTTTATATTGCCTAATATGTTGGTGTTGGTAATGACCTATAAAGCCCTAAACGGCTTGGGTCCTGGTTACCTGAAGGAGCGCTTACGTCCATATATGCCCAGCCGCCCCTTGAGATCAGCGGGAGAGGCCCTTCTCTGGGAACCCTCCGGGAAGGAAATTAGGAGGGTGGCTACTCGGAGGAGGGCTTTCTCTGCGGTGGCGCCCAACTTATGGAACACGCTCCCCAGAGAGGTCCGCCTGGCGCCGTCGTTATTTGCTTTTCGGCGCCAGGCGAAAACCTTTTTATTTAAGCGGTATTTTAACTGTTAGTATTAACTGATTTTATCTGGCCAGGGCGGCTTATTTTATATTGTATTTTTTGGATTTTTAATGTTTATATTAATTTATTGTTGTAAGCCGCCCCGAGGCTTTGGCGAATGGGGCGGCATAAAAATGTTTTAATAAATAAATAAATAAATAAATATCCAAGGCTGTCTGGGCGGTTAACAACAGTTAAGAAAAAATTCACACAAACACACAGACACACACAGAAAGTTAATGTAAAACACCAAAGCCACAATAGCAATTGCAACTAAATCAGCACAGAAGCAGAGCAGTGGCACAGAATAAAATGCAGTTGTTGAGAACAAAAAAGGTCCCTCTTCTGCGCTGGCTGACTGCGGGAGGGACAGACAGTGCCTGCAAGTTGTTGTATACATTAAAAAGGACTCTTTATTGTAGGTGCACGCAAGCGATATAGAGTGAGCCTGTCTCCAGCCGGGACCAGCTGCCACAGTCATCGTGCACACCGACTGTATATGTTTAGCTTTTTGGTAATGATTAGCAAAAGAAGGACATCATAGCAGGAAACGTTACTCAATAAAAGCAGGACACAGTCATCAAAAGGGAAAACGTTATCAGCAAGGAAACATTCAATTACCTTTGTACATGGCTGTGTTGACCTACACTTCTTTTTAGGGCATTTGGTGTCAAAACATCTGCCTCTAGGCTTATCTTTGCAAATTCTGATCTTCTTGACAAAGGCTTATTTTATATTTTTGACCCTGTTGTGTCTCTCTGATAGAACCCTAAGTAGCCAACCCTTGTGGTTTGGTCATCAGGAAAAACATTATATTCGTCCCAGTATTAAAAAATGAAGTTAAAAAATTAAACTGTTAAAATGCTGGGAGAATAAAAAGGTCTTCATCAGGCGCTAAAAAGAATACAAAGTAGTTGACAGGTGCACCTCTCATTCCACAACTGGGGTACCTCAACCAAAAAGGACCTTCTCCTGGTAGCCACCCATCTCATTTCCTTTGAAAGGGTCTCCTGCAGGAGCTCAGGGTCCAGATAGGTACATAGGAAAGGAGGCACTCCTTCAGATAATGTGGCCCAAGCCATTTAGGGCTTTCAGTGTTAGGAGTACCACTGATTTGCACCTGGATTTCAACTGACAGCCAGGGCAGCTGGAAGTGGACTGGCATCAAAAGGACTCAAGTTCTTTTTGAGTCAGTTCTCCTTAATGGATTTGCTGCCCTGATGTGGATCAGCTGAAGTTTCCAGACCATTTTTGAAGGCAGCCCCATATTCAGTGCATTGCAGTAATCCAGATGAGAAGTTACCAGCACATGGATAGCTGTAGCTAGGCTCTGAGATAGGATAGGAGCGGTGTTGGTAAAGCAGCTTAAGCTGATAAAGGATATCCATGCCACTGGCTCCACATGCTGCTGCCACCGCCGCCTCCTCTGCCACCGTCGCTGCTGCCTCCTCCTCCTCCTCCTCCTCCTCCTCTTCTTTTGGTACCTCTTTTTTGGCAGTTCATACATAGCACCCTAACTCAGACCTAAGGCATGGATATTCACAATACAGGCATTTGCCTACCTGTGCCTGTAGACTGCAGAGTAGATAACAGGTGTTCTATGTTGTTGGAATGAATGAAGCTGGTAAGGCACTGGAGGAAAGTGTGGAAGGCATGCCTAGGGAGTCAAAAGAGAGGCCCAGCAAATGCCTTTGAGGAGGGAATCTGCATACTGATTGAAATGTATCAACCCCGATCCCTGGTAGTTAGGTGCACTAATACAATGCATTATATAACAGTCAAAAGACTTACATTCATGAAAGATTTCCAAATCCCCCTTTAAAGTAAATTTGTGCCAGTATCAGATTGCAATAACATTTTTTTTCTTTTTGGATGGGAATAAATGTATATTTTCATATTTTTCCAAATGTACATATTAATTGTGAGCATCTTTGAAATGCAAGCTGTCTTTTCCTATTGATTAAAACATGTTTGGTTGCATTTTCCAAAAGTATGCATTTTTTCATGGTCATGAAGATGTACTGCCAAATCCTTTTTGGGAGAGCCATTGCAAACTTGCAAAAGCCAGCTACAGATTTCATGTGATTCTGTCTTCACTCTGGAAGGTGCCAAATGGATAAATCCTGATCAGAACCAAACTGAAACTATTTTCTCCTATGCGCTTCCCCACCTAGATGCTATTAAATGAACCCAACTCCTCTAGTGGACATTAAGATTAGGGAAGTGGCCATAATGTTAACCTGAGAAGCATGGGGTAATTGTCTGTAAAGTAATTGGGAGTGAAAGATGGTGGTGGTGGAGAATAATGAGGCAGAAACATTGTTTTTTGGTTTAAACTTGGGCCATATTTATTTAAAGCACTCCTGTAAAGTATGGAAACTGCAGGTTGCTACTCTACAGAGAACTACCTTGTAGTATTATCCAACTATCCATCCATGCATGTAAGGTAGACAAAAGAAACAAGCAGTACCTGGCTATTATTATTATTATTATTATTATTATTATTCTATCACTTAGCCATAAAAAGCTCTCAGGGTGGTTTACAAAATACCTTAGTGCAATGTACAAAATACTACAACATATAATGCAAAATAAAGTATAAGAGTCTGAAATGCTTCATGAGGCAATAAACACATTTTACAAAATTTATAAAATTTGCAAAACAATAACAGCAATACAAAAATTGAAGCTAGTCAATTCATCCTCATCATGTAGCCTGCAATTACAACCCACCCACCCAACCAGCTGATGGCCAGAGACCCTGCCAGGTCATTCTCTGCCATGACTGACCTGGGGCTGCATCTTGATGGTTCAAGGGGTGAGGGTCTGTCTGGCCAGCTGGACGGGCAGATTGGCCAGGCTAATCAGGCTGCTTACCAAAAATTCCTACGCAGGCCCAAGAAGTGACCAGGTAAACCCAGGGGTGTTCTGGGCGCTGCTACCATCCCATGAATGCCCTTACCTGACATGATGCATGCGCTAGGCCTAGCAGTCTCTCTTCTCCTGCTTGCTTGCAATATCCTCCCATGCCTGGGCATGCCGGGTAGGATAAAGGGAGGGTCATCCTTTTCCAGGGTCAATGCCCGCCACACCTCAGGGGTTATTTTATGTCAGTCAGACAGATATTGTTAGACATCCTCAGGCAAATTACTGAGCAGCCCACGGAAAAGTCCGAGCCACTTCTGCTTAGCGAAGTGACAGCTAACTCAAGC
The DNA here is from genome assembly GCF_004798865.1 of Varanus komodoensis. Lineage (NCBI taxonomy): Eukaryota > Metazoa > Chordata > Lepidosauria > Squamata > Varanidae > Varanus > Varanus komodoensis. Next base: position 5,138,428 of record NW_025335349.1, on the reverse strand, counting down.
CAGTTCTGCCAGGTTTTGAAAGCAGACACGCTCTTTTCAAATTATGCTCTCATCCAATGTTGCAGAGAAGAGTCAATAACATTAATAGGAATTATGTATGCACCTCAAAAGGGGAGAGCCGGCTCTTCAGGGAGTCAAAGGAGAGCCTGTTCTGAGCAATTGTGCCTTGACTGATCTGTGCGCATTGCAGTGTCAACTATCAAAGGAAGACCGGGATCAAAAAACAAGATAAGAGATTTATAGCTATTAATACCTTACTCGACTAAGCCTACAACCCTTCCAGATGCCATAGAGCTGTCATCTTTCATGAAGTCATAAAATCCATGTTCACTGAATGGGTCTCAAACAAAACTATTGATAATCGCATGCTAATTCTGGTAGTTAGCATCACCTTTGAGAATTACTGATGATGTGGATGTGCTGTTTTTTAAAGATAAGTTGCATTCTTGATTTTTTAAATTTCAGCATAAGTACTCACGGAAGACACGTGACAGGAAGTAAGACAGGACAGGCTTTTCATTTGTTGTTGTTACTATTATTATATGACATTTCAATACCAGCTGTTGCTGAAGCTCTCTGGTGGTTCACAACATTTAAGTCACCCATCCAGGTTACAACCAGGCCTGACCCTGATTAGCTTCCAAGATTAGGCAGGATTAGTCATTTCAGGCTATATGGAAGCTTTTTAGGGTTCTGTCCAAGGGGAATAGATACAACCGAGAAAACTGAGTTAATGTAAAGTGTTTTACTGGCTGACCTCTGGGCTTAGGCCAGATTCTTGGACCATAAAGCTAATGAATAGAACACTAAATGTTTCAGAGGCCTAGTTTTGAAATGTTTCCCGCATTGGTGGAATCCATCCAAACACGGGGACATAGAAGACCCAGAGGGAACACTTATTGATTTACTTGCTTGCTTATACCACCCAATAGCCAAAGCTTCCTGGGGTCAGAAAATATAAGAACTTTAAAAGTTTTAAAAAGAATAAAACTGGAATACAAATCAGACCAAAAGCCATCAGCGTGTAAAGATCTTAAAAACATAAGAAAGTGTTTAAAAGCAACAATGGAGAAGAGAGTACATTTGTGTGTTGAAAGAGCAGACATACGGCCCTGTCCTCAATCATCTACCTAAAGCATGGATGTCCAATCAGGCATAGCATATTTAAGCAGCAGGGGTCCTTGAGGAATACAACCTTTGTGAATTCCTATAGTTACTGACTTGATCTGCACTAGCAGACAGATTAGAATTAGTTATCCATTGGCCTACACAATTCCTAAATGTCCCAGTTCATCAATGCTGCCAGGAGACCGTATCCTCTCACTAGCAGGGTCTCCCAAGGTGGAATGCTGAAGGCTGACAAGGCAGACTAAGATGGGGCTTACTCTGTAGGAAGTATATTTAGGACTGCAGCCATAATCATAAACACACGCTGGAGATGAAAATAAATAACACTTTGGGGGAAAGTTAAGTGCAATTCTAATTTTTAGTACATTTAAAATGATACCAGTTCCAAACATTTTATCACAATTGTGTTGCATCATTCAGAATGCAAAAGTGACTGTGAGATTCTGCAAAGAAATCCAGTCCTCTAGACCCTTCAAGTAAAGCAAGCGAGCCTCAAAATACTTAGATGATTAATTCAGCAAAGTATCCCAAGATTTACATTGCTGAAGTAGTAATAAAGATGCAAAAGAAGAAGTAGCATTATGGAAATGAATAAAACTTGCACGAGGGTCATTGCCAAGTACTCTTAGCTCAGTGATTGCTATTCCACATGGTGAAGCACAAATGAGGTAGCACAAATATTTAGTTTAGAGTTACATGGAGCAAAATGCACAGGCCACCTATTACAGTTAAGCTCCAGTTGGCAAGCTGCACAATGTATTCAGAAAACTCATTCTCTCCTTGGTTGCAGGAGCTGTGAATCTGTGAGGACAGCCACTAAACATAGCCAAAAAAGAGGAAACGCACCCCCAGAGCAAGGGAGAGAAGAGGACATCTCCGGTTCTGGTCCATGCAGAGAATCTCTGTGGGTCTGGAACCGGGAGGTTCTCCTCCTTGGACAGCCACCCTCCGCAATGCAGAGTGCACACTGAAAAGGCAGAAGGGGCAGGTTTGGCGCTCTCCCTCTTTTCAGTCATTTGATCTATTCAGTTTCAGAATTCTTGCATAGGTGATAAATTATACTGAGTTGCTATTTTTGTAATAGTATTAGTAGCTTTTTATACACACTGCTTTGATACTTTTGTGGAGAGCAGTTAACAAATAATTACTAATACTAATAACAGAATGGAGCTAAAGTGTAGCTATATGTGACTGAAAAGACCTGCAGTGCTGGACATGAAAAGGAGCCCTGATTGTGAAGGGGACAGAGTGCTTGCACTGTGTTCGTTCATTCACTGAAAACATTTTTATCCTGTCTTGTATCCAGAATGCATCTATAGACTGCATTATGTTTTCCGAAAAGAAGTGTACATTCTTTGCTTTGCTCATGTGTGTGTTCTTTGCCATTCATTGTGGAGTTCCTGATCTTTTAAAATACCTGTGCATAGATATTGACAATGTCCTGGTCTTTAATTTAAAGCATACACACTCACACACTCAAGGTTTGTGATACATATATTTCTAGAGTTTCCATTGGAGTAGGGGGAGGCATATAAATCCAAAAATTAATTAATTGATTGATTAAATATATTTATTGATAATTCCACTTCTGTACTTCCTAATAGATGAAGCCTAATGGCTGAAGTTGGAGCTTGGTACAACAGTTCCTAAACTAGAGCATGATAAAGAAAAAACAGCCATAAAAATGCATCACACAAAAATTAAAAGTTTAAATTTCAATATAATTTAGCAGATAAAAGTGGTATTTAATATAGAACAAGCCTGTTAAAATCACCAGACATGGGTACCCTATCAGACCATCAGATAATCTTAGATCTCTTTATATCCTTCAGCATGGACAGCTGTCTTAACTTGACTCGGAGACAATGATGAAGCTGGTGCCAGATGGGCCTTCGTGAGGGAAAGTAGGACTATTTTATGTTTAGGGTAGGAGTTAGGGTGATATGGCTTATAATAACAGGCAGTAAGATTCACAGTTATCTTCCTAACAATTCTGTGAAGTAGCTTAGTCTGAGAGAAAGCGACAAGAGAACTGTAAAGGCAACCAGAAAGCTGTAGATTTTTTTTTTCTGGTTTTGCTTTGATTTGTTATTGAAGTTGGAAATAGGAACTCATGCTTCTGCAGTCTACACTGAAATTCTATCATGGTCTTGTCGTGCTGTTCAGACCTTCACCTAGAAGATAAACTTCAAGACAAGCATCATCAGCCATTTTTAAAGATGCATTCTCAAAATAAAATAAATGCCTATGCACGTACCAATTGCCAGTGCAAAGCTGAAGCTAACACATAGTTTCTTTATATAAGCTACTTGTGGAATAATCCAGTGCCAGGAGCAGACAACAAATTGTAGCACAGTGGTAGTTTTCAACCTAGATAAACTGATACAAATTTATATTACCTTTGTTACAATTTGGCTCCTGCTTTTCATGATGCCCTGGTAATGAATGCCTAAACTAATGATATCTAATTTCCCGTAGGGGCATTCTTTCTAAACAATGATTTAGATGAATACAGACTGAAACAAACACATGAAGAATGCTAATTTTGTTTTCCAACGAAGCGCAGTGCTGAACTCTGAGAAGGAATGCCATTTCCGTACTAGGGAATCTGTTAGAGTCCGATTACTTTTCTTTACAAAGATAACTCTATCTTTCTGAAGCGATACATGAGGTGACACATACTACTTGCCTGCCAACTTTCACAGGAGAAAACAGGGAGACGTTTGCAGGAGTACGCAAGGATGCTTGGATCCTTCTATTGCTAATGCTATCCCCATTTCCAAGACTTCTCCCACCCCACTGCATGTTATTAAAGGCTCTGCTCACCTGTGTTGTCTCCTGAATGCAGTGCCTAGTAGGGTTTACCTGAGGGCAGGAAGAGTCTTGGATTTGGCAAAGGAATGCTGATGGCCAGTGCTATTCCCGGTATGTCCGTTAATGAGAGTCAGTGGCATGGTCTGACCTTACTTTATTTGGCTGAGGAGGCAGATGGCTCAAGAACAGAAACCAGAAGTCAGCAAGCTCAAGAGGAGTTGCATCCTTCAAAAGACCTAGGCTTTACTTCTCCTGCCTCTGAAGATGGAGTAGAACCATGAAAATGGTCACTAGCAACTTACAGTAAGGACACTTTGAACAACGTACGGAGAAAGACTATGATTGATTGAGGACAGAGGGTACTAAATTGGTGCTTTTCTGCTAAGTAAGGGCAACTGGAGTAAATAATCATTTACAGTGTTGAAAACAGGGCTTCACTAACTAATTAGGAGTAAATTGACTCATATTTATCTCCAGTGTCTGTGTTTGATATTACCCTAGAACTCAGGAGCCTGAGTCTCAAAATCTCCATCCTTATGCACAGAACATGTTATATAATGTCAACACAAGTAGGTCTCGTGCAGAAAATGCATTATCTCTTGACTGAATCACATAAGCTGAACCTAGTAATTTAGAAATCCACGTATGTAGTCCTTGGTTCAGCCTAAGCATTAAATATGAGGCAGTGTGTGCGTTTGTGTGTATGTGTCCGTGTGTGCGTGCACACACACACATAGAATCCTGAGGCTGCTATATACTGCAGTAGGTACAGTATCTCAATTTTTAAAAAACCTATCCATGTATTAATATTTTCTTGGCATACTTTTGCTTATGCATTTCATTTATACATTTTGTACTACTCTTACAAAATGAAGTGGAATTATTAGAAAAATGAGAGCTAGGTAAGGAAGGCTGCAAATGCTTTAGTAAAATCATCAGAAAGACTGCCTTCCTTCAGCAGAAGACAGACTGGTTTCTGAATATGCAGGCAATGTTCTCCAATCCAAAATGTATAGGATTCCAGGGAAATGAGTTCCATAAATCCACTCAGCCCCAGGTTGCTTCATCTTGCACAAACTGTATTTATGCAGCAAATATCCATTGATCTTTCTAACCTTGGCAGCTTTACAGAACTCATATTTTCCTGTAGAACCAATTGTTCTTGAACAATTCATCCAACATATATTTGCTTTTCATCCAACATAAGTAATATGTACAGCACAAAGAAGATAATTCTAGAGGTCAACTGTTGGTTGAACTACAATAGATTATAGGATGGAATCTCCTAAAACCCCTTCTTCAATGCAAATCTTAACATGGTTTGGGGGATTTTGAGAGTATCAGAGAAGCTTACTAGACTGATCTTCTAGAGACTCACCCAAGGTGAAATGGTCAAGGCTGAGACACTAGACTAAGATGCACCCACCTGCTTCAGAAGCAGTGGTCATATCAGCAGAAGAGAATGGATAGCTCTAATGGTGATGGGAGCAGAGGAAGTCCTGAAGACCAACTACTGAGCAGTAACAGTAATTAAAGGTGACACTGGTGAAATACCTTTCTCAAACAATGGCAGTGGAGCTCAAGCTAACTCTGGTTAGTACTGTACAGAAGAAGGCAACGGTGCCCTCACCTCCCCGAAAAAGAAAAGGTGGAAACAACATACAGAATAACCATACAGAAGAGATTAAAGGAATCCTATGAAGAGGAAACAGTAACATTGGAAAGTGAAGTGATAGCTGCTCTGAAAGCACTTGGAAGGAGCCTAATTCCCCAAATAGGGAGGGTGCCAACAGAATTATTCCAAGGTGAGGAGACTGAATCCAAACTCTATCCATATAAGTTTATATTCCAATCCTCAAGAAAGGAGATGAAAAGGAATTTAGTAACTATAGGGCAATTGTACTGATTTTCCATGTAAGCAAAGTGATGTTCAAGGTGTCACAACAAAGAATTTTACCTTATATGGAGTTAGAAATGCCTGGTGTCCAGGCTGAATTCCAAACAGGAAGAGGCACTTGAGATCATATTGCAAACATAGGTTGGCTAGTGGAGCACATCAAACAATTTAAAGAGAACCGAAGTCTATACATTATAGACTACATCAAATCCTTTGACTGTGTGGTTCATGAGAAGCTTTAGATGGTCCAGAAAAAATGGGTGAGCATTTGGTTGTCCTGATGTGTAACCTGTACAATGGATAAGAAACTCCTGTTAGTATGCAACTATAGGCAAAGGTATCAGACAATGTGCATTTTATCTCCCTTAGGATTGTGATGAAGCATTATGGAATCCTAATATTTGCTAACTTCCTCTTGTGCTCAGCCCTGTCATAAAAAGATAGCTGAGCTGAGAGGAAGTCAAGAAGTGGAGCAAAGGTTGTAGAACCTCCTTTCATGCCACATGCTGCATTATGGCCACAAAAAGTGGAAAGGAGACCAGGCATGTAAGGCCAGGGGATCAGATGGATCCCCACCCTCAAACAGTCACCATATTTGGAACAAAAAGAACTTGATTAAAAATAAAAGGAAATATGAAGAAAACTAAAACTGACATAGTCATCCATCCAGGTCAAAGGCTTTGTGTGCTTTGCTCTTAAAAGTATGGATCTGTATCTTTTCTGCCACTTCTGATTTCTGATATGCTCCTCCTATCAACTACAGTGTGAGGAGGTACAATCTGGTCCCCTCCATGGTGGGAATTAGGTTGGAAGCAAATACAAGAGGAAGCACAGCTAAGCAATTCACCCATCTCAACTCTGTCCGTTCTGTTTCTTGTCAAATAGCTCCTTTTAAAGTAATTAGCATACAGGAAGCATTCTCTATTTTTTGAAGAGAAGGTGAACTTTAATGTTATTAATGCTTCTCAGAAGATGAAAGTGAGTCTCTGGATGAGAGCAGGATGCTTCCAGCTATTGGATTTTTCTGAAGACAATTACCAGAAATAAACATGGCTGTATGCCTACTAGTATCTTTCTGAACCTAAGACACATAAGGCATTCCTTCTGCAGGTATCACCACAACTTCATGGATATTTTCTTATTGGATCAGTCCACAAATACAGCCTTGAATATAATGTTGCGTTGTATCCTTGGCCCTGGCATGATTGCTTCCAGCTAGCCAGCCAGCCAGCCAGCCAGCCACATCCATCCCAGCATGTATATACTAGCCTATTTTAGTTTATTTCCTGGAATTATTTAAATAATTTGTTTCTTACAAAGTTACACAGTCCTCAGAAGGTTCACAGTATAGGTTGAAAAAGCATAAAAGCAATCAAGTAAGCCTTAAAAATAAAACCAAATACAGTACAAATAAACTAAGCAAAAGTGACAAATGCAAAACTGCCAAACTACAAAGAATCTTAAAATGCTCCTAAAATGCCTGGGAAAATAAATAGATCTTCTCCTGGCACCAATAATACCATAAAATAATACCATAAAATAATACCATAAAGTCAAGCCTCTCTGTAGAGGGGTTTCTACAACCATCATGCCATCACCAAAAAAGGCCCTTTTCCGGTAGCCATATCTTGTGCCCTATTTGACAGGGACACTCAGAAAAGGTAATGTACAGGGGTTATTAATTATTGCAGGGGTGGGTAAATATGAGAGGCAGTGATCCTTCAAGGAAGCTTGCAAGCTAAAGCAAACAATTTTAATTGAGGCCTCAAATGGAATGGCATCCAGTGCAGTAGAAAAGTATTGGCATGATATGATCATATTACTCCTAATTAGTAATCTTGCTGCTTGCTGCTCTGCTTGAAATACCTGGACCATTTTCAAAAGCAGCCCCAAGTAACACCTTACAATAATCTAAATGGGAAGTTTTCAGAACATGAATAACTGGTTATGGTTGCTACATAATTTTGAACTTCTGAATGGTACTCTATGCCAATGGGACCAGTGATAAAGACATATCTAAGAGCAACCACTAAGTTGCAAACTTTTTTTCTATAAAATTACATCTAAGTACACCAAAAGAGTTATGTATCTGTAGAAAACAAACACCAGGCATACAGAAGCAGTTGTTTGTGAATATCAGATATGGAGAATACATGATTTAGGAATAGCTTTTTAAAGGACAAATATAGATATGACGGCCTATGCAGGGATTCCCCCCACCCTCCTCCCTGCCATATGCAAGAGTTTTATTTACAGTCTTGTGGCAGTTTGGTTGGTTCCAATAGAGGATCCAGCTATTGATTTAACAAAAGTCTCATCATCGTGATGCTTGTTCTGCAGATTCGATACTATATGCCATATTGTACAAAGTAAATATTATGGGATAGAGCCATGTTTAGTCATTTGGAAGAGATCCATAGATATCAATGGGACTGAAGTTACTCACGACTAACAAGTTTCATTGCTTTTGATGGCACTACTCTAAGTATGATTAAATGCAGATCCATCCCTGTACAAAAATGTAATAGAAATGAGATGCCTGCTGAAGTTTCTGCATTAAACTATGGCTGCATTAATTAGGTTTATAATAACAGTTATATATGTAAAAGAAGCAGCCTTTTTTGTCGAGCAAATTTTCTTTCCCTCTGTGCTACATGCTGAGAACATTTGATTGGATTACTAATAGTTTTATATCTTCAATCAATGATAAGACAGTTACTGTAGATAGTTTTCTGTGCAGAAGGAGACAAGCTGATCAGCCTGTCAGTGAGTGATCTGTCCCCTTTCAGAATGAAAATATGGTTTCATGGTTGTGAATTAAATCATCTTTCAATTGGCTGCATGGAAATCATTCAAAATTTAGCAAAGCATTTTCCTACGCTCATGTACATATATGTATATACATATATATATATATTCTGCTAGTACAGTCTTTCTGAATTTTTCCACCATAATATATTATAATATAAATTATTATATCAAACATCCCTTCTCTGAATGACTTAAATAAGATAGATACATTTTCACATTCACTTGTATATACATAATGTTTCTTACATCCAAAGTTACCAATAAATAATTTTTCTTCTGTATTTACCTGTAACCTACACAGATAACTAAAACAAATTACTGAAGAACAAAATTAAATATTTGGATCAATTGCTTTATGTTCACAGAAATTGATAAAGCATGTCCAATTTTTATTGTTAGGAGTCTGAATAAATTCGTTAACATTTTCTTTAACCATTCATCCTTAAAAGAGTTGTGTCTCCTTTCCTCTTTTATTTTTGATTTTCCTACCCTTTCCTATCCTACAGTGACGAAATATTACCAACTGTGTCTCTGCAGTAGTGCATTATATTCTCTTTGCTGCTGGTGTATTTGAAATTCAGTTCTGTAGCTGGAAGTGAAATCCCAAAACTGAAGGATGGAATGAAAATTTCCATTGGATGGTTTCATACCTGTTAACTATGTGGAATGTCAGCAGAGGGAGAAGAAAACATATGTATCGTGCTTATTATATACAAATATTGGCGTATGCATGTTACAAACTTTTTCTGTGTGAAAACCACACTCGTTCAACAAAGGGGCCTTTCTTGATACCAAAAAGTCTGAAATTTGTTTACTTATCTTTTTCATCTATTTCATCCCAACTTAGAATAATCCACCAGAGTTATTGTATGTTGAAATACTGAAAGCAATCTGACAAATATTCCTGTCAAATATTTGTTAAATCCTTGAGAAAGAGGATAAAGTCTTTATACTGTGAAGGGGAAACTCATTGGTAGCAAGAGTGAACCCTTATTCACTAGTCTAGCCTCCCCCCCCTTGGTGTAGTTGGAAGTTATGCATAGATATCTCTAGTGGCTTCATCACTTTGATTACTCTGATAATATTAATGTGCTAACAAATGGCATCACTGATAATTTAAAGGCAAGAATAATATTGCATTTACATTTATTACACAGGAAATTACTGTTTCAGAAGCAAATGTCAATTGTCACAGCAGTACTTAATTCCATTTTAATTAGCTTAAAAAACCCCTCAAGATTGCAGAAATATTGTTGTCTAACTGAGTTTTAGATTTCTTATCAAGAGATCAGCTATCTCATTTAATCAGTCTTTTGTCCTGTATTTGATTAAGGAGCTACATTGATCATTGCAGTTTCTCAAAGTAATTTGTGTTGCTTAGTTAATTTAACAAAACTAAAAGTTTAGGAGCACAGAGCCAGAAAGGAAGCAAGACAAAGCAGAGCAGAAGTGAATGCTTTATAGCTCAATGTCTCTAGAGAAATTGCTACAAGTAATGTCACATCCTACAATAGCAAGGTCATTTAAAATGTTGAATGCAGATTTAATTTTCAATAAAGGGCAAGTCAGTAGCCCAAACTGGTAGGAAGTGTGTAGTGGAAACAGGGCAAAATTCATTCACAGGGATGTAACTTGCCAGCCATTTCAGCTTAGATGGATCGCAGTCCAGTGCAGCCCTGGATTACAGCAGAATCTGCAAAAGGACAACTGTGTACAGGCCTTACATGTCCAGTAAGGAGTGGAAAGAAAGTGAAGAATAGGCTGCTTTGGGCCAGCATCTCAGTGTGAAGCCACATGGACGGGATGAAGAAATGCAGGGCCCAGCTCTATGAATCTTATGGCCAAACTAAATGCTTGCTAAAGCATGCATATGCAGAGATTCATGTGCTGGCTTTCTCTGTTCTCATCTAATCATGTGTGGCCCTGATTCATTTTTAGAACATTGTACATGGAGATAGGGATTTAAGCTTCTTTACCCTCACCTGTTGGTGAAATTTCACTTTGTTTTCATTTTAAATGAATGTGATTCCAAACAGAAGCATTTTCCTTTTCCTGTTTTTAACCACCCCAGGTAGTGAGGGATGGGTTTCATGAAAAATGGGTGAGGCAAGCTTCAGTTCTCCCCTCCTGGAGCACCACAATCCTGATCTGGAATGAGGCTGCATGCACATAAAAGAGAGCAGTGAAAGCTTCCATGTGCAGCCCCACTATACACATTTTAATCAAGATTTAGTTTGCTCCTTAAAAGGTGGGTTTTGCAGTTGCACTAAATCATCTTCAGAGGGAAATCAAAATTTGTAGCATCCAAGTTTGTACATAACTGTCTTTCCAGCAGATAGTTCAGGCAGTGCCTACGGGTAGAAGGATTAGATTGTTTCCACTTTTATTTATCCATTCAGATATTGGTTCTGTTCTGATTCCTTGTTAATGTACTGATTAGTGTTTTTAAAGGATACACATATCATTTAATACTGTATTACTATGATACTTTTATAGTTGCGCTTTGGCTATTTTTCATTGTCATTGTCACTAGCTCATTGTAAACCCCCACCTGCACATTTTTAGTTGGGTAATGGATAAACCTAATCAAACAATCAATCCTTTAAAAAGTTAGTTTCAATATCTGTACACAGTATGTATTAAACACATTTATAAATGCATTGTCATGAAATGTACACTTATGGAACATTATGGAATATGTTTTGATACTTTTTTTTGCTCAGGTGAGGGGTAGGTTTAGGGTTGAAGAAGGGCAAAATCCAAAGGATAATTGCATTCCAATACTCACACTGAACCCAGAAGTGAAGATCAGGGTATTTCATCCTGGATTTTACAGGAATCAAATTCCTCAAGCATCTGTATTTACTTAGCATTGGCATTATTTGATCAGGGTGATTTGAAGAAAAGTTTCCTTTACAGCTTTTGTAAGTTCTGCCTAAGCAAAATGACAGTGCAAACATTTTCATTGGGGGTTCTCCTTTTTCTTAACATGTTTCATTGCAGTTTCTGTTCAACTTTGCACTCATCAATATTCCATAAACAATACAAAAGTCCTAGTAATCAGCTTTATTAGGCAATAGACACCTGAATCTCAAAACTGTGACATTAATTTCTCCCCTCCACCCCTCCTCCAACTATGAATCCAGGTCGGGGAAATAATTTTCCGATCTTTGGTTACTTCCCCAGAGCAAAGCCCTAGTACCTGCATGTGATGTATGAAGTACAGGCACATCAAGATGAATGTGGCTATTCTTGTTAAACGGGGCACTGTTTGCTCTGCAGAAAGAAGACTTATGACTAGTGTGGGATGATGTATATATTTCTGTGACATCTTGTAAGCACAGTCCATTAGAAAGGATTTCCATCACAATACAGTAAGGTCCAAAATGGATCTGTATTTTTTCAGAGTGCACAGCTAAGAAAAATGCCAAGTGAGTGACTTGTTCTGTTCTATTCAGCCTGTGTCAGCAATAATCTTAGTCAAGCCCTTTCCCCTTCCCCACCACCCCAAACAGCTGAATATCAAGTGGGACGCTTCCAACATTTGTGGCTCATTGCTACAGCAGGAGATCTAAAAATAAGGACAGTCGATCAGTGCCAGGGCATGAAAAATTGCGTGTTGCCAGGGTGTATAAGAAGCAAGAGCCTGACTAATGCCTTACAGTAAAGTGTGCCCCACCGCCCAGACCCAGCCATCCATTTATGCTTTATATTGCATGTGGCTGGCAGCATTACTTCCCTGGTCATTTGTCTCTTTCGTCAACTTCTGTAATAAATGGCAGAAGGATGTGTGTGTGTGGGTATATATATATAATGTTTACATACTTTGATTAAACAAATGCTGAATATGCACAAAACAGTGTTTTAGGAGAATATTACTTCGATATATTTGCCAGCTGGTGGTTGTACTTAGCAATTTTCTTTATTTCTGTATATTTCTTCTTTGCTTTTAATTAGAAACACATAGAGCTGAGTTTAGGTAGCAAACTTTACATTTTTGTTTGCCCCAGTTTTTCAGTTATAAAGCTTATCTTCTACTTGTGTTTTTAAGGAAAACACCCTCAAAATAAACCTCCGGTAGTCAATACGACAAAGAGCTGAGTTGTACCAGCTGCTACCATACTTCTTTCGTTATTATGGGAAGGAACGTTCATTCAGACAGAAGATTATATTTTTCCTTCTTGCGCATGCGCTTCAACAGCTAGTGGGATCCTATTTTGACTCTTCACACTGTGAGGGCTGGGGCAGGTGAGGACTACCGAAAGGTCTTTCTTGATGGTGGTACTTTGTCTTTGTCTTCCAGAGGGAGAGTCACTTAGCATTGAATTTTGTACAATCCTAGCATGAAAGAAACCATTTTTATTTTCTCGGGCTGTGTATATGTCTTTCTTTTACTTCTTTCCTATGCAGGTCTTTGGATACTGTTAAGTTTATCTTTGTTTTATTGTTTATGGTTGTCTGGCTGGACTCTTCAGTTTGCTTCCAATGATGAGAGTGTCCTATTCGCACCAGTGAACAGAGTCCCATTCACAGGGCACACCAATGGAAGGGAATCTTTTTGCCCAGCAACCTAAAGCTCAGTTCCTTTTCTTTTGCCAAATCTTTCTATGAGAGAAAGTTTCTAATGTGCCTTTTAAGCAATCACCCACAATTATTATATGAGGGTCAAGATCCAAAGAGCTCACATAACTAGTTCTTCTCACCTCAGGATGCATTTAATACAAGAATAATACAGTAATAGATAATAATAGGTAATACAGCCAACCCAACCAAGCCCAAGCCCAAGCCCAAGCCCAACCAAAACAAAACAAAACAAAACAAAACAAAACAAAACAAAAGTTATAACAGACAATGACTTCCCACACAGCTACAATTTATAAGACATGACACAAAAAGGGGAGTGAAAAGGAAAGAGGGTTTCTTTGGAAGTGTTCAGCAGTAGCTCCCCATATTGCTTAGCAAAAAACTTTGAAACTGATGAGGGCATTCAACGTTCCACTACGATATGACATGGGTATGCTGTAACAAAAGTAAAAATGCCACTTGACCACATCTGGCTGCATTGCATTGTACGTTTCTACTTCTTTCTTTTCTTCTGCAGTGTCCTGTTCTCCTGACAACTCCATCAGCGAACAAAAACAGTCTTTCTAATTGGTTTTCCACCCCAGAAATAACTATGTGACTCTTGTAGTTTCATAAAGCAATTCCACAAATTTGAAATAGCTCAGCTTGAAACAGAAAGTCATGAAGAGTATTAACATAGGTATCCGTAGCACTTGGATGAGTTTCAGTTATTGAGGCCTGAGAATGTGGACAAGGGTGCTTGGTCAAGTCTGATCATGGCATTTTAATAGCTAATTTTTATATTTTATATTGCTAACATTTTATAATTGTTAAAAAGGTGTATTTATAAACACTGCTGTTCCTGTGTGTATTCTACTGTGTTTTTCTACATGTTTTAACTATTTTTAATATTAATTTTTCAGTCTAAAATGCAACTAAAAAACCCCCTTACAATTGAGATGAAAACATTTAAGATCAAACATACAATTAAAGTGCATCTTAAAGATACTGTGCGCCCATCACCAGGGCTGTAGGATACATGTTACAAAAACAAAATAAAACCACCCTCATTCAAACATTCAGTAAATTTCTCCCTTCCAAAACTGCTATTATTCTTTTGATGGTTCGAATTCTTTCCCTTTTTAAATAAAAGGAATACATCCCTTTACAATAAATACATCCCAAATCTCATTAAACATATTTTTCTTGCTATGACCTTTTCTCAGTTTAATATCACATGTTAATTTATCATTTATAGCTATATTCCAAACTTCTCTGTACCGATCACACAATTGATAATATTTTATTTACCAATACTTAGGTATGATTAATCTTGCAGCAGTTATTAATTTTTTAATTAATTCTTTATTATTCCAACTCCATTACTCCTTATCAAACACTGAAGGTAATGCAATATTAGGGCATATTTCAATATTTAAACATAGTTTTTTACTACTCTCTTTAAAAACCTCTTTCTAAAACTTCAGTGTATATTCACATTCCAACCACATATGAAAATATGTACTCACTCCTCATCTTCTAACAATATCTTATTAATTTCACTCACTATCCCTTCCATCTACATATTCTCCTGTTTTTTTCCCCCTTTTCTGTAATCATATCTTTGAATATAGTATAATCCCTGGATCTTTTCTTTATCCATTCTCTAGTCCAACATTCTAATTTGATCACATTATACCACATTGTTTCTCCTTTCCTAGTATTGCCTTTAATTCCCCATTTTTATTCATTTTCTCTAACCAGTCTTTTAATCTAATTATTTGTTTATCCATTACATTTTCCATGAAGTCTCTCTTAAATTTAATGGGAAACCTTCTAATTCAGTAATTGGACATAATGGTTAGGTTGATGGCATAAACTTTTTCTTATTCCAAATTCACAATATATTTTAAAGAAAAGGCTTTTCTACTTTTAAAAATATATTTTTATTATCATATTTGAAAAAAGATCTGTCAAGGATCCTTCAAGCTGAGAAAATTCTAATGTTAACTATATTACCTTGTCATGTTGTAATATAATAACTGGCATATGGCTCACTTGATTTTATTTATTTATTTATTTATTTAGGAGGCTTCTATGCCACCCCATTCGCCAAAGCCGATTTGCTCTATACTGTAATTTTACATTTGTTATTCCCAGTCCTCCTATGTTTTGTGATCTATACCATTGTTTTAAATTTATCCTGTTTTTTTTAAATCCCCATTACAAAACTTATTAACCATATCTTGCCATTCTTTTAATTCTTAATCTGTTATCTTGATCATTAACATCCTGAATTTTAGTTTTATTTATTTATTTATTTATTTATTTTATATTATTAATTTTAATTTTATATTGTTATTTTGTATTGCATTGTATCTTATTGTGTTGCAAGCCGCCCCAAGGCTTCGGCAAGGGGCGGCATAGAAATGTTCTAATAATAATAATAATAATAATAATAATAATAATTTTAAAAAAATCTTAGGCAATATATTCATTTTACATAATGCCATCATACCAAACCAAGTTAATCTAATCTTCCTAAATTTATTCATGTTCTCTTTTATTTCATTTTTCAACTTATTGAACTTTTTCTTTTTTAAATATTCTATTTTTTAATAATATTAATACCTAAATACTTGATAACTCCAGATTTCTTAACTTCAAATTTATTCTTTTTTCTTTCTCTTCTTTCTCACTATTAAAAAAATATAATCTCTGATTTATCCCAGCTTATCATTCCTACTACTGTTTGCTAGTAATTATATGATTAAAGCAAACTATATTGGGGAAGCGGACATCCTTGTCTAGTACCTCAGCCTAGGGATTTATCCTCCATTATACTGTCATTCACTCTCACATTTGCAATGTTACCTTTAATATATTTATCAATTTTTTTTCATTCCCTTTGCCAATATTGCTTGCTTCTCTCTCTCTCTCTCTCTCTCTCTCTCTCTCTCTCTCTCTCTCTCTCTCTCTCTCTTTCTTTATCTTGGTTTATCAGTGATACAAGTCAATAAGACCCTGGATCAGTCAAATCTTTATTAGGAAGATTTGGAATTAGGAATTAAAACTATTGTGGAATATTTCCAATATGCTGGCATATTTTCTCCTTCTAATATTTTATTAAACAAAACTTTTAATTTTGGAATTAAAAACATTTTAAAAGCTTTATAATATTCTGGTCCTAATCCATCTATCCTGTGAGATTTCCGTTTTCAACTTGCTAATAATCACCTTGATTTCTTCCTCTTTGTTTGTTCCATTAGCTTTAAATGCATCTGTTGTAATTTTTCTCCACCATTATCTCTATATTCAATATAACTTTATCTAATGATAATTCTCCCCTTTTATATAACTTAGAAAAAATATAAAATATTCCTAATTCTTCTCTCATTAAATTACAATTTTTCTCATTTTTGTCCTCTGACTATTCCAATTAATTTTTAAAATTTATTTTGATGTGTGGCATTGGTCAACAACCTTGGAATCTTATTGCTAAACTTAATGTACTACTTCTTCAAATATATTAAATTTAAATGTACTACCTCTTCAAATATATTAAATTTTTCTGTATTTTTTCAACTTCTACATTTTCCAGTGACTTTCTTTTAGTTTGCATTTCAGCTAGGATTTTTAAATCTCCGTACTGTATATATTTGCTAATTGCATTGATTTCCCTTTCCAAATTTCCCACCCATTTACTCTTTTTACAATACATGGCCTTTGAATACATATTCCTCTTACAGCTGCCTTTGTTGTGACCTATACTGAGCCTTCATTGCTATCCTTCCCATTATTAATTTCCCAGATTTCCTTTACCTCTTTCTCCATTTTGTCTACTATATTCCTATATTGTAATATGTTGGTACCCTTCCTCCATCTTTAATTTTCTTTATAGTCATGTTTAATTCTGAAATCCATATTAACCAAAGCATGATCTGTGACTTTCATCACACCAATATTTTATTCATACACTCTACTAAACAAATTTTTGTAAATAAATATATAATCTATTCTAGAATAAATTTTGTGAACTGAGTAGTAAAAAGTAAATGTTTCAGAATTACCATTTAACTCTCTCCACACATCTTTCAACCCACTTTCATTTACTCATTTCCTCAATATTGTAATATTGTGCCTTTTTTGCTCTTTAATAAAATTTTGCTTATCCCTTATTTTATTCATTACCATGTTAAAATTCCAAACCGATATTAAATACCCTTTCTGTATTATTTACAATTCTTTAAAAACCCTTTTTATGAAAAACATTTGATTTTCATTTGGCACATAGATATTAACTACTGTAATATTAACTATCTAATCTTCTCCTCTTGTTCTGTAAAATCAAATGCCTTCCTCTTTATTTTCTTTACCTCGAACTCGGCTTTCTTAGAAATAATAATTGCTACTCCCCTTGATTTTGAACTGCAAAAAGCTTTTTCATAAATATTCAACCATGCTACTTAAAGTTCATTTACACCTTCCATTTTCTGATGCGTTTCCTGTAAAAATACAACTGCTTTTTATTTATTTATCATCACTTCAATACATTTCCTTTTAATTACACTCGCTAGGCCTTTAACAGTCAAGGATACTAATCTCATAGTTTTAAGACATGCATCCTTATGGGTCCCTTGTGCAACCCCTTATACCTACATAAAAGAAAAGATAGGAAAGAAAGCTTCTCCAAAATACCCCCCCACACACACACCCCCACTCACCCAGCTTCCCTTCACTCAACACATACCTAATATCTCTCCCTTCCTCCACAGAGCTTCACCAACTAACTAACTGAAAGGGTGGGAGGACTACCAGTTCCAGCTCCTAGTGCCTTTATTACTTCATTAACTACTACTAATTAATCCCATTTTTCTTAGATACCTAATTTACACAAATTTATCATCCCTACCTTACCCTATCTCTATTCCCTCTGTCTTGCACTATGCTTTTATCTTATATTGTCTCGTTTAACTATGTTTTTAACTTATGCTATATTGTTATATCATTTTTGTTAACTGCCCAGAAAGCCTTTGGGGTGGTATAGAAATGAATTAAATAAATAGATAGATAAGAGTTGCCAAATTTTTTAGTACTTGAAGAAGTACTAGAAGATAGCACATATTAAATACCATTGCTGCTGTCCCATTTTCTCATTTCAATTTGCCACAATTACATTTTAATGCTTTCCTTCTGTTAAAAGCATTATTGAGTAAAGCATGGGTCTTTCCTAAAATGTCAGTAAATAAATGAAATCGACTGTCAAGAGTTAATGCCTTCTCACTTCACATCCTTGTTTTATTAATTATTTGAGAAGAAGAATAAATTAGAACCTAGGTTGTTTATGTGTATAATAAAGAGGAAAGATTGTCCATGGCAGACAAAGCTATTTGTCAGAACTGTAAACCTTGTACAGAGCAATAATAATAATAATAATAATAATAATAATAATAATAATACTTTTTCATTCAAGACAGCTATAGACCAGTTAAGATAATGAGAAAGTTTAAATTTATACCAAGAAACCATTCTTTAAAACCTTTATATGAGAATTCTAATAGCAGAAGAGCATGGTGCTTTTAATAGATACATAGGCTGAAATATTGAATTTTTATACCAATGATATCTTCAATTAAATTTATTTCTATTTAATGTATTTTACTTGTATAATAGTATAACCGATTTCTGTTAAATGTATTTTCACTGGCTTAAATATTACAACTGAGTATAATTTCTCCTGCTTCCTTCTCCCTCTCTTCAAGAGAAAAAGTTACTCCATGTATCTAAAGAAGTGTTCACCTTTTTGACGCTTTTGGGTCTTTGGGGTAAAAAGGGAAAAGAGGAGCAAAGAAAGGGCTTGGCATGCTAAAAAGCCACAAGGTAGTTTTAGGTTTATGGGAGGGTGATTATGTGTCCTTTGTTTATAGGAAACTGCAGAATTACTTCCAATGCTGGCAGGTTTTGGGGTGGGGGTGGAGAACTTTACATTGTGGTTTCTAATTGTAATGTGTCCGATTTATGTGCTCTGCTTATACTATTTTACCCATCTATGGATTTAACTTGTGTCTAGGATTTGTTGCCTTAAGTTATGCTCTGACTGTGGCAGAAAAACTTGGGAATTTGATTTACATAACAGATACCCTCTGAGTGTACTTGGCACTCATAAGAGGGCCATGGATGTTGAGTGTAATGTCCAGGCAGATGGCAGGTGTGGGAACTGCTCTGTCAAGTATTGTAGTCCCAAGCCATGTATTGTATATAAAGTCATGTATAGAAAACGACAACCGAGAATAAGAAAAACAAATGACCAAACAAAAATGTCGTACAGAAGTTATCAGAATGTTACACTAGATATTTTTTTCTAGCATTACTTTGGACTCTCTGTAGCATATCTGATCAGCCTGTGGTAAATGTCATTGACTGAAGGAGGACAAATGGGTACTCATGATGCATTACTTGATTCCGAACTGCACCAATATTCTTTTGGAAGTGCACCTTCCCTCTGGAACTGTACATTTTTAAGAAGGCCTGAGAGCATCAGAGAACCAGTCACGAACCAGTGACAAATCCAGGTAACAGGTATACCAGCACATAATGGCCTGGAAAGCTGATCAACCCCAGGTTGTCCTGCTATCCAAGCAAACTTTCCACCTGTGACTTAATTTTCCATTTTTTCCCTGGTTCCCATCACACTTTTAATATTTATTTATTTATTTATTTATTTAAACATTTCTATGCCACCCCTTGCCGAAGCCTCGGGGCGGCTCGCAACACAAAATAAAATACAATAAAATACAAAAATAACAATATAAAATTAGCAATATAAAATAAATAACAATATAAAAGAAGTCGCCCTGGCCAGATAAATAAGCAAATATTGTTAACAATTAAAATGACACTTAAATAAAAAGGTCTTCGCCTGGCGCTGAAAAACAAATAACGACGGCGCCAGGCGGACCTCTCTGGGGAGCGCATTCCATAGATTGGGCGCCACCGCAGAGAAAGCCCTCCTCGAGTACCTACCCTCCTAATTTCTTTCATGGAGGGTTCCCGGAGAAGGGCCTCTCCTGCAGATCTCAAGGGGCGGCCGGGCATATATGGATGTAAGCGCTCCTTCAGGTAACCAGGACCCAAGCCGTTTAGGGCTTTATAGGTCATCACCAACACCTTGAATTGGGCCCGGACTTCAATGGGAAGCCAGTGAAGCTGTCGGAGGACTGGAGTCATGTGAACATAACGCCCCGTCCCCGTCAGCAGCCTGGCAGCTCTATTTTGAACCAATTGAAGTATCCGGACCATCTTCAAGGGTAGCCCCACATAAAGCGCGTTACAGAAGTCAAGGCAGGAATTCACCAGCGCATGTGCCACTGTCGCCAGGCAGTCATACTCCAGGTAGGGGCGCAGCTGATGGATCAGCCAAAGCTGAAGGAAAGCACTCCTCGCCACTGCTGTCACCTGAGCTTCCAATGAAAGCTCCGGGTCGAGGAGCACTCCCAAGCTGCGGACCTTGTCCCTAAGAGGGAGTGCAACCCCATTCAGGACTAGGTCAAATAGTTCACAGGAACAATGAATAAAGAGGTGAACATACTTGCTCAGCTTGCAAGCCACCTCCTGACCCTGGATTCTCCAGGAAACACACAAAGGACTCAGACTACAGCAGGGTTCTTTATAAGAGCATTACTTGAGAAAACATTTACTTTCAAGGTATTGCCTGGTAGAACTCCAAGAAAGACAGGGGCCCCACTCAATCGTCCAAGAGCAATGTTGAGGATCTCTATGTATATATATGTCAGTTCCCTTTTGTCCTTAATTAATTGTTCTGCTGATACAATCAATTCCACATTGCATTGCATCTATTTCTTCTCCTCCCCACACCCCAAAGAAAAAGAAAAAGTTTCAGTACACCAGGAGGCTGGATAACAACATGCATTGACAGGATGGTGGTGGTGGTAGTGGTGGTGATGATGATGATTTCAGAAAACTTTACAAACTGAGAGTATATAAAGAGCATTTCCTCTTATCTTTACTATTGTCTTTGGGTGGGGTGGGTGGGAGGAGGCGATAAACACACAGCTGTCCAGTCAGAGCTATGTTGAAACTCTGGTCATCAGAATTGTTTTTTATGAGATAGCAATCACTTCCCACGGAAAAGACCTGTCCTGTCATGGAACCTAAAAATGAAGCAGAAAGTTCCTTCTCTGACCGATGAGTGTATCGAACATTACTATGATTTCTTCACTGGCTGCAAATATTGAGAAGTGGGAGCCCGTTATTTTTCTCAAAATAAGGGGGTTGCACGTTTTGCCCCCTCTTTCAGGTTCTACAAGGACCAGAGACTTTCTTTTCAAAAAACTGAAAAGAAGGAGTGAGGACTAACACAATTTGCCAAAAGCTTCATGGCAAAAGTGTTTTTCCAAGGGGGGGGGGTTGAAGGAAGATACAGCGGCAGTATCATCTACATGCTTTGGAGCAGATAAGGGTATAAGGGAAAGGTGCACCCTCCTTGCTAGCTAGAGTTGGCAATTGTAAGGCAAAATATCTGGAGAGCTGCAAGGTGCCAACAAAGATTATGGGAAGGGGTGTATCAGCATATTAGAGTAAGGCAAGAGCACAGAGGGCTTTGAAGATAAAACTCAAGGGTCTGTATTGGATGCAGTGATGATGCTGGAAGTGAAGATAAATCAAAGGGAGAAAGCTCTCCTCAACTTTCTCTGGTAGTCTTGAAAGCTCTACCAGAGACATTTCACATGTTCTCAAGTTGAAATCTTAGATATATTTACTATATTCACTCATTTGAGTGGGACTTGACAGTTGAGTAAATATGCTTATGATCTGGCTGCTTATCTCAGAATTGCCATACAATCTTCTTTGGACAGGAGAATGATGGAGAGATAAAGCAAAAGCTGAATGCAAGCACTGATTACTGATGGCAGGAAAAACCTAATCGCTTTTAATGAGACCATCAGCAAGGCTGGATATGCTTGCTAATTAAGGACAAACATTTCTTCATGAAAAGATTTATAGCTAACATGTTCCTTTCTGGTTTACAGAGCCATCTTTTGACACCATTTTAGACCTCTCATTACAGCAATATTGAAACAGATGGAATTCATCTGAGTAACCCTGTCCCCAAGTGAGGCACTGAAAACCCCTAAGCTATCCATACACTATCAAAAACTAGTTAGAGTACTCTTGGGTCAGTGAAGCTGTTAGCATTGCTACAGGTTTTTTTCCTGTCCATTTGCAGCTTTCCCCTCCCCCACTGTGGTAGTCGATTTTGCATTCACTCATTTTCCTGGAAAGCATTTCAGACAGGATTATGCACCTGGCTTTCAATTGCTTAGAAAGGAAGTGTGCCTCTGATGCCAACACTTCTCCAAAATACCGTAGAAATTACTCTAGAAAGGCAATGTATGTAACACAAACATGAGCACAGATATTCTCATATAACCAATCTTCTCTGCAAGCAAACAGTATAAATCATGTATAAATCAGCGCAAACTACCACCCAAAAGATGGCTTGTGATCAGTGAGCGACATCTGGCAGAACAAAGCAGGTCCAGGAATCTACCTTGATGGTGTTGATGATGAATCAGTACAATGCACACCAGCAGAGTTTGTGTCTGAGAAGATGACTCTGCCGCATGCCAAATGCTAGCAGATTCACCAGCGCTGAACCATCCCATATACACAGCTGCTCATCAGTAAGTCTCATGCAATAAATAGGGCATGTTCCCAGGTAGCCACACTTTCAGGCAGCAACAGAGAATCAAAGCAGACGTTGTTTTAGAACTGTGGATTCTCTTCGTATTTCTACCCTACTGGCTGGATCCAGTTTGGAATCCTAGCAGAGGTTGTGGGGAGGCTTTTCGAGAGCCCCCTAAATTTCCTTGACAGTTAAAAAGAAGAAAAAGGACCTAACTGCTAGACACTGATGTAAGGTAATTTGGCTCAGAACGAGAGATCTGAAGGGACCAACTCGATTGCATTTAAGATGCCATTCCTTTGATATGGTGACTTACTTTTTCAGACATACTATCGACCTTTGCTAAATGGTAAATATTTATACATAAAATAACTGTTTTTCCCCGTCCTGAACATTTGGAGCTCCCTTGAGTATGCTGATACTGAAGAAGGGGGAAAAGAGATTCAGTTAATGTTTTAATGCAAGCCAATTTAATTTCTTCTTCCCAAAGCAATATATGAACCAAGATGCTTAGATGTTTAGTTATGCTTAGATGTTCACACTTTCTCCAATATTGTGATGCTGTTCTTGAATGCAAAAAAAAGGATACCAAAAGGTGTAAGTGAGGGGAAACTGTGCACAACATGTAACATGATATGAATTGAAAATGAAAATAACATACAAACTTAAGCATTGTATTATGGCACATTGCATGGGCATTAAGTAACATTTTTTACTAAAATGTGAGTATTAGGAGAAATGAGTGCAGAAATACATGTTTCTTCCTGGACTTTAAAAAAATGACATGGGGGAAAAAACTCTAAAGGTTGCAAAACCAAGCAACCAAGTTCATACAGAAAAAGAAGGCCCAGGGCATGCTGGAGCTCTAGGTTTTTCCTTGTCCATTCCTAGCTGGTACCTCCCTCTTATTTTTATCTGCGGTTCCATTATCACTGAACTCTTGTTGGTGTTCCTCAACAGGAGTTTGCTATTAAAGGTAGTGTTGTTGCGACTTGTATCCACATGGGGGACTGATTCAAGTGGAGTGAGAAATACATTCCGGGAAAACAAAGTTTTAAAACCAAGGCTTGTTTGGAGAGGTCATCATGTAAAAGGGAAATGGCAGAATCTACCTAATGGAAAGAACATTGCCACCCCATCTAACAAGGTTATTTAATGAAGCATGGACAGATAAAGGCAGATGACTAAGGACAGTATTAGGGCATAAAGCCTATAATGCTTAAAATAGCTCTCTCCTTTTAATGTAATTTGTCTCAGTAAAAAGTAAAGGACAAACAGTGTTTGGCATTCATTTGAATACTCCAAACAACTTTTACATAATTTCAGGAAAACACGTGAAATATCTAAGAGATACCATGACAGTGAAATTGAAGCATTGAATAATATGTACATTTTTGAAAAGAAATGTAACAAAAGGCAATGTATGATTTGGAATTACTTTGGTCTAGGAGCCTATCATTGCTCTCATCATAATCAAATCACATTTTGCAATCAACTTCACTATCATTTAAAATGGGTTTCTGCTCTTTGAGGTTTTCACTAGACTGGCTAAGGTTAAGAACTGCATTCTTCTGCTAAAAAGTAACACAGCACCAGGCATTGATTTTTTACCGCCAGAAATTCTGAAATCCAATATTGATTGGTGGACCCCTCTCTTGGCAGTTTTATTCACGTTTATTGCTTCAACAAGGAAACTGCCAAAAGCTTGGAATACTGTAGTACTTGTCCTCATATATAAAAGAGGTCTCACACTGGATCCAGCAAATTATCATCCAATTAGCTTGCTATGTGTAATTAGTAAATTATACACGAGGCATCTTTATAACAAGCTAATTGACTGGATAACCGATGAAACTGTCTTGGCAGATGAATAAGCAGGATTTAGACTAAGTAGATCCACAGTAGATCACTG
This sequence comes from Varanus komodoensis, assembly GCF_004798865.1. NCBI lineage: Eukaryota > Metazoa > Chordata > Lepidosauria > Squamata > Varanidae > Varanus > Varanus komodoensis. The sequence goes on along the minus strand of NW_025335349.1, from coordinate 5,113,597 downwards.
TTTTGTTCTAGCTCTTTTCACTGATAAATACACTGGAAGACCAGGTGGTGCATTTATGCCACTTTTACTGATCTTAGGGTCCATTTGACTCAATTCCCCATACTAGACTCTGGGACAAATTAAATCTAACTATAGGCAAAAGATTCTTCTTTTTGATTATATGTTTATGCACCAACACCTGGATGAAGGTGCAGTGATCCACAGATGGAGAACTCACTGGATCCGTGCTTGTTCCAAAGGGAGTCGAACAAGGCTGTATCCTTGTATATGTGAAGGCCTATGGCTGATGCAGATAACAACGGACTTCACTTGAGGTTCTCACTTGATGTGTGTGTGTGCAGATGCATTTTTGGGAGGTGGAAATGTGGGGTTGGAGAAGGCAGCACAAACTCTAGGCAACCACATAACATTCTGTTTTTCTATATACCTAATGCAAGGATGATGGAATTGGCAGAAACTATTCTTGTAACCCGCTTATCCCCTTTCCCATGTCTTCACTCCTCTGTCAGCCGGCCAGGGTGCTTGGCTGGAGCAGGAGCAGATTTAAGTTCACCTATCACCCAAGGTCGGAGCAGCAATATATAAAAAAAATTAACCCCCCCACCCCCAAAAAGGAAGAACACGTCCACTTAATAAAGGCATACATGACATTAGTCTTACAGTAACTGGACTCTGCTCAGATGCCTTGGAAAAATTGATTATAATGATTTCTTGGAAATTGTTCAACATGAATAAAGTCTCTGGTTTGGGTGGGCTATCCTTCCTACAATGAAAATTAGTATTGTAAGCAGTAAAATTCTCATTATGATCACATTATTTGTGATTGATTCATGCCAGCATCCTTGCTTTGATCCTTTTTGGTTATTTGAACGCCAGTGGCATGAATCACTCAAAATTAAGCAGGTATAGGTTCACTAAATTCAGTTAAAAATAAAAAGTATTATTTTGTCCCCCACTGGAATCAATAGGATTTGATGGATCACTGCCTTGTCGAGGTGAAGGGGCTTGCATAGTTCAATGAAGCTATAAGCTATGCCATGCAGAGTCACCCAAGATGGACAGGTCATAGCAGAGAGCTCTGACAAAACGTGATCCACTGGAGAAGGAAATGGCAACCCACTCCAGTATCTTTGCCATGG